>NC_141896.1:34071326-34377318 GCF_030686135.1 Camelina sativa | reverse complement strand
TATAACCTATCTATAACCTATTTGTAATCATTTATAACCATTTATTAAAAATATAAAGTCTACAAAAACTATGTTGTGTACTTCTCATTTATTAAAAAGGAGATAATTTTTCATCTAAGTTTCTGTTGTAAACCGGCAATATTTACTTACGAATCAATATTATTTTTCAAAGTATAAAAATTGATTAAAATATGGTTAATTGTTTAGTTTAAGGAGAAACAACAACAAAAGTTTCAAAAAAAAACTCGAACACAATAATGTGATATTAATTTAAAATAAAAATAAATAAATAATGAGATATACAGAAGTAGACTCGTACAGCGTTTCGCGTTTGTTGCTAACGCTAACGCGGAAAAAGCGTTTCGCTTAGGCGTTTTTGTTGGAAGAGTAAAGCTTACAGTCGGGATCATCGTCTTCCTCTTCCAAATGAAAGCTGAGATTCAGATTTTTCTCCAGTCCGCCATAGATAATGGCAACTAAGGCGGCTTCGTCTTCGAGCCTCCCCAAATCTGGAGCCATCTCCAAAGGCTACAATTTCGCTTCCACTTGGGAACAGGTAAATCAATCGCACAATCTGGATATGGATTCACTGTGGCCTGGCCTCTTTTTCTTCCTCATATAATGTTGTAATGTGGTTAACTTACTTCCAATTGCAGAGCGCTCCTTTGACTGAGCAACAACAAGCAGCTATAGTTTCTTTATCACACGCTGTAGCTGACCGGCCATTTCCTGCCAATCTTGTGAGTCTGGTGTTTTCATTTCTCCATGTTTTTGAGAATGTTTTCCAAATTATTGTTTAGGTTTTGATGTCAGTTGTTAGTTCCATGGTTGTAGGTACATGAGCATGCAATTCACAGGCCAGAGAATGGCTTGTCTGTCTCAGTAGAGGACACAAATTTGGAGGATTCTGGTGCAATTGAAGCTGTTTTGGTTAATACAAATCAGGTGATTTGATAAAAGTTCTTATGCTGTACTATAGGAGTTGCATTTGTCTTTTCTTGCATCTTCCTTTTGACGTATTTTGTTTTTGTTACAGTTCTACAAATGGTTTACTGATCTTGAATCAGCGATGAAGTCTGAGGTTAGTGATGTTCGTTTTGTAAGTAGGTTCAAAGTTAGGGAACATTACTTGGAAATGTGTCTAAATGATTTGTTCTGACATAGACAGAGGAAAAGTATCGGCACTATGTCAATACTTTAACTGAGCGCATCCAGACGTGTGATGATATACTTCACCAGGCAGGTTTCCATTAACTGAGCGCATTCCTCTGGTCTTGCTTTGCCAGTAAATTGTAAGACATCTGCTTCATTATTGACCTTATGATTTCTCCTGTGCAGGTTGATGAGACGCTTGACCTATTTAATGAACTGCAGCTTCAACATCAAGGAGTAACAACGAAGACTAAGACTCTTCATGATGCATGTGACCGGCTGGTATTGTTTTCTCTGTCTTTTTATGCAGTCAGATGATTACCTCTTGCCTCTTGCACGTTTTCCCGTCCTACGTGCGATATTTAATATCGAAATGACAACGAAAACTGACTTTCTATTTGACTGTTGTAGTTTGCTTGCCTGAGCTAATTTTCACTTTCTTTCACCTTTTCTAGTTAATGGAGAAACAGAAATTGATGGAATTTGCAGAAGCTCTAAGGAGTAAGCTCAACTATTTTGATGAATTGGAGAATGTAAGATTAAAATTCTGGCCTACCAACATATTTTTTTGCCACATGTCAATGTATCAGTGTGTAGTTGAATGAGGTCGTCCTCTTGTCTTGCTCATTAGTCATTATCATTATGTATTTTTTAGTTTTGGCTTACCTGGGGTACTTCAGTTCATAGTGTATGTTGCCTACTGAATCCTGGCTGTAAATTTAAGAGGAAGTACCTCAGCAAGGTCTTAAAATGCTCTAATATCTCCTTCCTCTTTCTTTTTTTTTTCCGCAGATATCCTCCAATTTTTATTCTCCAAATATGAATGTATCAAATTCAAACTTTCTCCCACTATTGAAAAGGCTTGATGAATGCATATCGTGAGTAAATGATGTTGCATTTAATATTTTTACTTTCACTACCTGGTTTCTAGAAGAATGTCGCACCGAAGCTTTTCTTCTCCCTTGAACTAATTATAATGTCTCGAACTCTGTAGGTACATCGAAGATAATCCTCAATACGCAGAGTCGAGTGTTTATTTGCTCAAATTTCGTCAGCTCCAGGTACTATGAAGGGCCTTCCCTTTCTCTCTCTCTTTCCCCCTTTCTAACTCACAGAGAGAGGTGTGGATTTACCATTCTTCGCATCCACAGATTCATACACTGTTTCCAGAATTATACGGGAGATAAGTACCTTCTAATTTGTTCTAGAGAAGACTAACATATACAATTTTTACAGTCACGGGCCTTGGGCTTGATACGAACTTATATTCTTGCAGTGCTCAAAACTGCTGCTTCCCAGGTAATTTTCTTTGTAATATGTCTCTATTCTTGCACAGCTTAGACACAACATGTCTATAGTTCTTGTGACTATGTACTTTCATATATATATATTGCATATCATGCATGTAATCTATGCAGGTAGAGTGAATTATGTAGTTATGCGTACTTAACTTAAGACATACATCATGTCTGTTTTCAGGTTCAAGCATCATTTCGTGGGCCAGATGGAAACAAAACATCTGTCTCAGAGGGTGTCGAGGCATCTATTATATATGTTCGCTTCAAGGCTGCTGCAAGTGAGGTGATACCTTTTGGCTTTCTTTAAATGTCAGTGCAGAAATACTAGGGTCAGAATATTAGATAAGAGAACAATGAGAAATAGCTTTTGTAGCATCATTCAGAGTCAATTTGCTAGTTTAGTCTCGACATTATGACTTGGCTGTATTTTCTTTCTTTTGACATTGAACGTCGAAAAAACTATTTGTCCAGCTTAAACCTGTATTGGAGGAAATCGAAAGTAGGTCAGCAAGAAAGGAATATGTTCAAGTCCTTGCAGAATGCCACAGACTATACTGTGAACAACGGCTCGCGCTTGTGAGTTCATTTTCTGGAATTCAATATGGTTTAGTGTATGTCTGCTAGTAAATAGAATTGACTGTTTACTCTTCATTTCGCATTATCAGGTCAAAGGCATAGTTCACCAACGGGTATCTGATTTCTCCAAGAAAGAAGCACTGCCATCTTTGACTAGATCGGGTTGTGCATATCTGATGCAGGTATATGAATTATGAAGGAAAGTTAAGGGATGAATACCTTGTTTTATTCACTAGGAGCTGTACCAGTTTAGTAGAAAAGGGTCGTATCATCATGAGAAATAGAAACATATAAGAAAATTGAGAATGTTTATATAGCTGTTAATCTGTGCGATCTCAAAGGTCAGACGAAGGTCTGTTTGAGAGAGAGAACGGCTGGATTATTTAGCTTTAGCAACTGAGGATTTTAGAGGTCGTTGATAAACTTGGTTTTGCAAAATATGAAATTAGTGCACCACACTTCTTAACCTCCATTATGAATTTCAGGTTTGTCATATGGAGCATCAACTGTTTACTCATTTCTTTCCAGCATCATCAGAAGAAGTTTCAAGTCTGGCACCTTTGGTGGATCCTTTGTAAGTTTATATGGTGCCGTGCTTTCACCATCACTGTTTCTGTTCAATTTAAACCTAAAATGAACTTTGGTGCCTTTTATACTGAGATACAAACAGCTGATACCAACTGAATTATTTCGAGCCATAAGCATCTAATATTTTTAACTTAGTAATTAAGAAGCCACGTTTATTCGACTTCTCGTTCTCTTACACCATATTGTTAACTGTTTTCGTTTGTTATATCTTATTTTAGTGCATTCAGTTTATCATATTTGCTTGTCCCCGAACAGGTCCACATACTTGTATGACATTTTACGCCCAAAACTGATTCACGAAGCAAATATCGATCTTCTTTGTGAGCTCATTCATATCCTTAAAGTTGAAGTCTTGGGGGAGCAGTCAGCTAGACAGAGTGAACCCCTTGCTGGACTGCGGCCTACATTACAAAGAATTTTGGCCGATGTCAATGAGAGGTTGACTTTCCGTGCCAGAACATATATTCGAGATGAGGTACAGCATTGGGATAGTTTTCCTACAAGTTCTTTACCTTGGCCTTCATTTCCATATTTGTGGTCTTCTCATTAGCGATTATGTAGAAACAGTGAACTTTGTATGCTATCATCACTAAGACGAGTCACCCTACTATTGATAAGATGAAACTGTTATAACTGTGATACTGAAAGACCTTTAAATGGAGAAAATTTGCTACCGTTGCGGCTGTGTTATCCGTTTTCGTAATAGAAGACTTTGCTTTTCTTGAGCTGCTCTGATTGAATCCACTTCTTACTTCTGTAGATCGCAAATTATATTCCCTCTGACGAAGATCTGGATTATCCTGCAAAGCTGGAGGGATCTTCTCTTAATACAACATCTGAAACTAATCTAGGGGTAAAACGAAATTCTCAAATTATTCCTATGGGTTTGGTAATCTTTAGCTGTATACTTATATTCTAGGATGCAGGATGATGAAAACGCTGATGTATTTAAGACTTGGTATCCACCTTTGGAAAAGACGCTCTCCTGTCTATCTAAATTATATCGATGCTTGGAGCCTGCAGTCTTCACTGGATTAGCTCAGGCACGACTATAAGTAACTTTATTGCTTCTCATTCTGTCAAAGAAAACACACCAATTCATGTTTAGGCAAACTTGGCTAATAAACCATATCTTCTGTTCCACAGGAAGCTGTAGAAGTTTGCTCTCTGTCAATTCAAGTAAGCAAGCTAAACAACCAGATTTTCCCCGCCTTGATATTTGTTCCTTATTCAGTTTTCCTTATTTTCAATGACATTATCAATTTTAAATTACACGAAGATGTGCCATATTCTTGTTAAAAAAATTTGTAGTTGTTTTTTGGTTGATTCTAAGTACCAAACTTTTACATCTGCTCCACGTTTTCAATAGTTGTGATGTCCACATTTTGTCAAATATGCAACAGAAAGCCAGCAAGCTTATCATTAAGCGATCAGCTACAATGGATGGCCAGCTTTTCCTTATCAAGCATCTTCTTATCTTGAGAGAACAGGTTAGGGCTAAATCTATCTTTTGTTTGCTTCTTTTGCTATTAAGTATTAAGTCAATGAAGTATTGTTTGTTTCCAGATTGCGCCTTTTGACATTGAATTTTCAGTCACCCACAAAGAGCTTGATTTCTCTCATTTACTGGTTAGTTCTTCGACATTCAAGTCTAATTTGTATAATAACCCTTTCTTTCTCGCCTTTGAGAGGTCATTATTTTGGTGCACGTTTCATTCTTTGCTGATGAATTTGCTAACTTTCTCTGATTATTCATTTCAAAAATGTGGTTAGGAACACTTGAGAAGGATACTTAGAGGTCAAGCGTCACTTTTTGACTGGTCTAGGTCAACCTCCCTAGCAAGGACCCTGTCACCTCGAGTTTTGGAAAGTCAAATAGATGCCAAGAAGGTTGGTGATTTTCTCTTCCATCCACAATCAATTGCATATGTTCTAAATGATTACATAAGTTTTTCATTCAGATGTGTTGATCTCATTTTACCTTGAGCATCTTTCTGCATGACTCATGTACAAAAAAAAAAAAATTAATTATAAAGTCTGGGTTATATTTCTGCTAAGACAGTTCTCAAGAGATATGGCAAGTTTTTTTTGTTACTTTGTTGGTTGTATCTTGCTTGCCTGGACGTCTCATTCTATGCCTGGGTCCTTGCATTACTTGTTATGATAGGGACTGATGCGTAGACCTTTATTTTCGCAGGAACTGGAAAAATGTCTTAAGACAACTTGTGAGGAGTTCATCATGTCAGTCACTAAGCTAGTTGTGGATCCTATGCTTTCATTTGTGACCAAGGTTGGTTTCTCCTTTCCTTTATTCTGGGAAACATGTTTTTACAAAGTTTCCTTAAGACTCTAGATGTGTCCTCGAAAAGGTTTAACTCAGTATCTTTAGCACTGTTTGTTATTAAATACAATGCACCGATAATAAGAAGATGATCTGTTTGTCTAAAGAGTTTCCTCTCCTAATGGACTAGCATAATAGTTTTGTTTTCTTTATACATTGTATAATTGTATATGCAGGTCACAGCCATAAAAGTTGCTCTTTCCACTGGAACTCAGAATCAAAAAGTTGATTCTGTCATGGCTAAGCCGTTGAAGGAACAAGCTTTCGCTACACCGGATAAGGTGGCTGAACTTGTTCAAAAGGTATGAGATAGTCTAGAGATGGCAGTCATTTATTGCTCCCTTTTAATAAGCTCTGAAGGATGCACCTTCCGTTTCTAAGCCATGATACTGAAAACTCTGTTCATAGGCAGTGTAAGCCTCTAAGTACCAACGAATATAGATGCAAATGATAGTATAATACCTTGAACACGTTGTGGTTCCTTAGGTAATTTTCTTATTGTTTGAACCGATATAAAAATAGAGAATCAGCGTAGGTAATATATAACCAACCCGCAATGGCTTTTTGCATGTTTAAGTTTTTATTACCTTAATAACTCAGAATGCAAAAGCAAATCTCTCATATGCTGCATTGGCATTTAACCAGGTATATGCTGCAATACAGCAAGAGTTGCTTCCGATATTAGCAAAAATGAAACTCTATTTGCAAAACCCATCAACAAGGACCATTCTTTTCAAGCCAATCAAGTAAGTCCATTTCTCGGAATTTTATCAACCATATCTTTGGCTGGTTTGCATATCTGTGTTACGTTCCTAATCCCTTCGTAGCATCCAAATCTCTTGCTAATTTGAATACGAAAAATGCATGATCTATGTTGCATATGTTTTGTATTCAGGTCAAATATAGTGGAAGCTCATACCCAAGTGGAGTCCTTGCTCAAAGCTGAGTACACAGCAGACGAACAAGCCAGTATCAGTATGATATCCATTCAGGATTTGCAAACCCAACTCGATAATTTCCTTTAAAGTCATGGCTCAATGGAAATACCCATGTTTTTGATGTCTTTACTCTTTACTTCCTCGGATTTTTATTTAAAGATTTTTAGACTTCTTTGTTAGCTACTTTACAAGAGTTCGCTTTGTATTAACATGGTGTTTATATTAGCATGGTATGATGATAGTCTCATGTGCCAAATTAGAAGTAAACTTTTTAATAATGGAGTGGTTTTTCCATTAATAGTCCACACTCTAAAACTTGATATTACATCTTCTTTCTCAATATATAAACGCGGGAAAACAGTCTTCGACCTTAATAATTTTTTTAATAAACAATCTGATCTGATGCTAAATCAGAATGTTGTTTGTAAAATGACTTGTTACTGATTATTTTCTAATTTTTTTGGTCAAGAACTCGACATTCATAACATTCATGATTTAGTTAGCAATGTCAGGATACTTACTTTATGCCCTATCCAAGCTTTATCTGGGCCGAGTTGAGACCTACTAAAGAGAATTTCAAGCCCAATATAACAACAAAACATTACCTGAAGAAAAAAGATGAGGAAAGAAAAACAATCTCAGAAATCAAAATTCAGATGGGAAGGAAGAAGGGATTGCCGGAGTTCGAAGAGTCGGCGCCGGATGGATTCGATCCGGAGAATCCGTACAAGGATCCGGTTGCGATGGTTGAGATGAGAGAACACATTGTTCGTGAGAAGTGGATCCATATCGAGAAGGCTAAGATCTTGCGTGAGAAGGTCAAATGGTGTTACCGCGTCGAAGGCGTTAATCACTACCAGAAGTGTCGCCATCTCGTTCAGCAGTATCTCGACGCCACTCGAGGCGTCGGTTGGGGCAAAGACCACCGTCCTATCTCTCTTCACGGTGAGCTTGTTTAAATGCTTTATCGAGTTTCTTAGGGCTTTTTTTTTTTGCTTAATCTTTGAAATTTGAACTAAGTTACTCTTACTGTCTTGTATGATGAAATCAAATGTGGCTCAATTGATTCACTTTATATGGGATTTGAATTTGTTGTAGAATTGGTCTCAGACTCTCTAGTAGTACGGTAGTACCTAATTCTTTGGTTAGGTGTATGTATTGAACTATTTTTTTTTTGGTTATATTTGTTTTTGTGAAACCAGGTCCCAAGCCAGTAGATGTTGAAGAAGCTGAATAATGTTGTCAGCCTGATTGATCTTAGGTAAGGTAAGTAGCTGGTGTTTGAGTTAAATAGTGTGTATTTGCTTGCAAGAACTTGATCAGTGCTTTACTTGTTAATAATCTGGAAGTGGAAGAAGAAGAAAGATTAGACATTTTTTAGCATTTCTTGTGTGGAGTATTTTACTATTAACTGAAACCGGGTTGTAGTATTTTCTGTTGGGAGAAAACTAGAACATGGACTTTGGAATAGTTGTATATATATGAATTGATGAGGTCTTAGAGTGACTCAGTTTTGTGGCGAATATGGACGCATTGGTGATTGTTGATATCATCAATTTGCTTGCAGTCACGGTAAAAGTTAGGCATGGATTATATCACTGGTGATTTAAGAGATAGGACATGTTTTTGGACTGTTTAGACCATCTCCAATGTATATCTCTATTTTTTTTTCTAAAATAGAGTAACTCTAAAATAGAGCATTGTTTTCCTCCAATGTATTACTCTATTTTAGAGTTGAAAATAGAGGTAGTGTAAAAAAATAGAGATGAGAATAGAGTTACTCTATATATAGAGCAATCCTATCATTTTCTCTATTTTAGAGGAAAATATAGAGTAGGGTTGGAGCAAATGTTGCTCTATAATAGAGTTTTTACTCTAAAATAGAGTGGGGTTGGAGATGCCCTTAGAAATGAATTGGTACTCAGTTTTTGGGACATTAGGGGAGATATGGTTGATTTTGGATGCCATTCTATTTGCAATGGTGCTGTATCTTTACGCTGCAATAGAGCTTAGCCTAGTCATGGATTTTCATTGACGATTAAAGAGATGAGACATGTTTTAGACGAGCATCTAGGTGTTGATTGATGAGAACGTCTAATAATGTTCTACTAGGATTGTGGCTAATATAGATTGATAATTTTATTTGGTTGTTTTGGTTTTAAAGATTTTAAAGGTATCTTCTTGCTCCAATGACACAGGTGAGTGAAAGCTTTGATTATCGGACGTAAATGGAGTCTATGTCGCAAGTTAATGAGTCCATGAAAAATTGTTGCTTGATTTGTGCTTTTTGTTTTCGTTAAACATATTTACTAATTGGACTATTCACTTCCAATTAGTTAAACCTCAGGTTGTTATCAAATTATTTTTGCTTCCTTGTTGTACATTGATTCCCTGTTTACTCCAAATAATGAAACTCTCAAGTACCTTTTACCAAGTGATTGTAGCCGCTTTCTTATATTTTATTTACACATTGTCTGATGAAACAAACGAAAAGAGTAATTGTAATAATAACTCCATAGTCTCCCTTCATTTGAGAACTGTAGGATTAGTTATCTACAAAACATCTTAGTATTGTCTATAATGGATTGCTAATAGAGATTATTATTAATCTCTTAGTAGTTCAAACTTTTGTGGAGTTTGGTATCATATGTTAAATGGTGATAAAGACAGGTAAGGACCACAGACAAACTGAGTCAGAAAACAAAAGACAAACAAACAAAAAGATAAAACTTAGAGAATGGGTAAGAAAGAAAAAAACCCATAAAAGACCCAAAAACATAATCCAAGTCTGACCAATACGATCGCAAAGATTTGGATCAACTTCGGTGCATGAGGCCAGATCATCAGTACAATGTCTTTGCCCTTTGTACAAAACAAAAAAAAAAATGGGTATGGCCAAACTTCAATAATACACCATGTCTTTTACCCCTTTTCAAATTTCACTACATTTGCTTAAAGACTTAAATAAGTATGTTCATCAGCAGGTAATCTTAAGATTCAACAATATTAAGGTGTATATAGGACAAGACTCAAGAACTTAAGCTAACGAGTCCATACTGACATAAGAAAGAAGTGTCAGTAAAAAATCTTCAAGAGACTTATATAGGAATTGTCTTTGTGTATTCCCATTGAAAAAGTTTATTATAAACCTACCTAAGAAGAGTCCTTTGTCAGTGCCCATTATTCTCCATCCTTCTTAGCCCTTGTCTTCTTCATTGTCTCCTTTTTCTCACTTTAAGATCTTTTTCGTTCTTAGCTCATGACAAGTCACCAAAATATCTAAACTATAAGACCATTACTGTTTTGTGACCTGATAACGCCACTCTCTTCTTCTAATTTGATTTCCTTTCTTAACTCTGCTTCATGTTTTATGCAGATATTATGATTCCGAAGTACCAAGAAGATGTGAAGCAGCCACGAACTTGCGACCTGTGTCTGAACAAACACGCGGTTTGGTACTGTGCATCAGACGATGCTTTCTTGTGCCATGTTTGCGATGAATCAGTCCA
The DNA here is from genome assembly GCF_030686135.1 of Camelina sativa. Lineage (NCBI taxonomy): Eukaryota > Viridiplantae > Streptophyta > Magnoliopsida > Brassicales > Brassicaceae > Camelina > Camelina sativa. Next base: position 34,366,916 of record NC_141896.1, on the reverse strand, counting down.
TTCTGCAAACCATGTGGCGACAAAACACGAGAGAGTTTGGCTTAGAACAAATGAGATACAGAACAATGTGCTCCAAGGAACAACATCACACCCGGTTTGGCACAGCGGGTTCAGAAGAAAAGCAAGAACACCTAGGTCCCGGTGTGAGAAAAAAACACAACAAAAGATAGATGATGAGAGAAGAAGAGAAGACCCTCGTGTTCCCGAGATTGGAGGCGAAGCAATGTTTTTCATACCAGAAGCAAATGATGATGAAGATGATATGACTTCTCTTGTGCCAGAGTTTGAGGGATTCACAGAGATGGGCTTCTTCTTGAGCAACCACAATGGTACTGAAGAATCAACGAAACAATTCAACTTTGAAGATGAAATCGATGCAATGGAGAGTCTGTATAACAATAAAGAAGAAGAAAAAGAAGAAACAGCTAAAACCAATGGAGTTGAAGCATGTCCTGGACAATCTTTGATGAGCTGCAAGAAAGATTATGACAATGTCATTGCGATTTCAGCAAAGACAGAAGAAACTGAAGATTACGAGGATAATGCAAGGCAGGGGAACATGTTACTTAGACTGAATTACGAAAATGTTATAGCAGCTTGGGATAAACAAGAATCTCCAAGAGAAGCAGCAAGAAACCAGACTGAGTTGTTCAACACAAGTAACTTCCAGCTAGTTCCTCCAGTAAGAGCTCTTAGTTAATCTAATGAATTCTTACAAAAATGTTATCATAGAAAAGACTTCTATTGTAATGCTTCTTGATTTCAGGGGATAGAGGAGAAGAGAGTAACCAGCAGAAGTGAGAGAGAAGCTAGAGTTTGGAGATACAGAGATAAAAAGAAGAATCGTTTGTTCGAGAAGAAGATAAGGTATGAGGTTAGAAAGGTTAACGCGGACAAAAGACCGAGAATGAAAGGTCGATTTGTCCGGAGATCTTTAGCCACCGAGTCTTAGGATATCAAATGCTCTCAGTTTCTGCTTTGTGCGAATTCTCTTCAAATAAAAAAGACGACTACAAAGACACGGAAGCTAGTCCAAAGGTACAAAAGCTCGTGTGGAACATACTTCGTTCTTGCAAGAGTTTGATATAGGTTTTAAATGTTATCCCAAACTATAACATGTTTACAACTTTATTCTTAATAAAGTTAATTATTTAAATTTTCATACTAGTAAAAAACTTCTCTTTTGTATTCAAACAGTAACAATTTTTTTTAGAAAAGGTCAAGTGGTAAACACAAATTTAGGCGAATTACGTATATATATAATACTTTGTAAACACAAAAAGGTCAGGTCAGAACAAGACGTTAAACAATGTTTTCTCGGAGCTCGACACTTTCTTCCAGAATGTGTTCGATGATCATCTCAAGTCACCTTGAACTGGGCAATGACAGAGCTGATCAGAAATGAGAAACCCAAGAGTGATGAAGAAAGTGCAAGACGAGATTAGGACAACACTTGGGGACAAGAAACAGAGAATCACAGAGCAAGGTCTAAACCAAACTTAACTACTTCAAGCTCATGGTCAAGGAGACATTTAGATTACATCCAATAGCTCCACTATTACTCCCAAAACTATGGGAAAACCCAGATGTGTTTATCCCTGACAAGTTTCTTGATAGGTCCATAGATTACAGAGGACTAAATTTGAGCTTTTACCATTTGGTTCTGGTAGAAGGATATGTCCAGGGATGACGAAGGGGATCACCACCGTGGAACTGGGACTGTTGAATTTGCTCTGTAGGGAAGAATGTGAAAGACATGACTTGGAGGAGAACAACACTTGAGCTTGTTCCACTTCTTCATCAACGATCATGTTAACAATTTAGTCAATAAGATTTTTATGTTTCTTTGTACTCAAGCTTCTTAAGTAAGCATCTAGTTAATATTATATTGAAATCATTATCTGAAAAACGTAATAAATTCTAACCAGACCATGAGATCCGTTACTATATGTTTGCGTCCGCAGCCCACGTTACCGTGTGAATAAAAGTCTTTATTAGGGATAACACAAGGTCTTTTTTAAGTAATAAAGACTCGCAGGTAATATCAGTTACAAAACATTGGAACAGGGGGATAAGAGAGAAAGTAAAGCAGAAAAAATGCAGACTTAGGCGGTAGATGGATTTGGCTTTGATTGCTTCTTTTTGTTTAAAGCTTTGGGCTTGTAGTGGAGGAATCGCTCGGAGCTGAGGTGAGAAACATTCATTAAACATATATGTATGAGAGCAACAACAACCAAACCATAGGTATTTCTGATTAATTGATACATATAAGAGACACCTACCGAGGTGAGATGTGGAGGTAGCAGTAACATCATCATGCTTGGACAACTATTCCTGTTACAATAAGGTGTAATTATAAAAGAATAATCCAATCTTAAAAAAAGCAATAAATTCGATAAAACAGAAATTTCCCCAATTGCAAGAGGTATAATTGAAAACAAAGTAGATAATATAATAACCTGTACATCAAATTTAGAGTCAGAACAAGCTCGCAGGGACGCTTTCAAGCCTAGACTATTCTTCATGTCACACTCTGAGGCCAATCTGTATATATATGAATGAACAACCACAACAACCATCACACCAGATCCTATATACATCTACTGCTAATTAGAGAGATTATCAAAATAATTCAAGGGACACCTACTCAGGGTTGGAGCTAGTAATTAAATCATCAGACGGCTTGGACAACTTTTCCTGTTACAAATAGTTGTAATAAACCAAACAAAAATATAATCAACTCAAACAAAAGCCTAGCAAGATGATTGAATTTTTTTCTCAATTATGTATGCAAAGGTGCTACATATATATATAAAAAAAAAAATAATAAATAAAGTAAATCCGCAGATATAACCTGAATATCAAATTTCTCTGCAGATCCCTTCAACTTACGACGTCTCTGATTCTCACGAAGCAACTTCTGACGTTTCTTCTGATTCTCAATACGGATCTGTTGAAGCAGACTGAATCTTGGAATACCATAGTCGCATCTAAGACGAGGTGAACGATGCTCTAAACACCATCTACACACAGTGGTGAATTGACGGTGTGCCAAGGGAACTTTGTTCGATTGAAGACACGACCTTGGACGGTACTTCCCCATGATTATTTCTTATGGTGTGTGTCCGTCTCCTAAACAATTTGGAAACCCTAGCTCTGTTTATATATATATACACATTTATTTTGGGCCTACTTATACTATTTAATTAAGACTTATATAAGCATGTTTATTAGGATATCTTAAACCGAGATATGAAAAGGTCGATTTGCCCGGAGATCTTAACCATCGAGTCTTATTAGGATATCAAATGCTCTCGCCTCTCAGATTCTATTTTGTGCAAGTTCTTGTCATAGAAAATTGACTACTGCAAAGAAACCGAAGCTAGTCCAAAATTAAAATATAAAAGCTCGTGTGGAACATACTTCAGTAAAAAAGACGTGTCAGTAAAAAACCTTCAAGAGACTTATAGGAACTGTCTTTGTCTATTCCCATTGAAAAAGTTTATTATAAAGTTACCTAAGAAGAGTCCTTTGTCAGTGGTAAACACAAAATTAGGCGAATTATGTTATATAACTCAATGGTTTGTATTAGTACTACAGTACAAAGTGCCTAGTTGCCGTATCACAAAAGAATAAGAATCCCAAAAAAAAAATATATTCATAAACTCTTATAAATCCAATCAGCGGTACCATTAAACCAACTATAATCATCAGGCACTCCTAATAACCCAAAATCATCCATCGGAAAATCTTCTAACTGAAAATCATTCGCCAACTGATTAAACTCACGCAAATCAGCCTCGTCGAAGATATTTGCAACCGTCGATACGATTTGCGCGTGTTGATTAAATCCAAAGGTTTGCTCGTTGCCTGTTGTATAATCCTCTAGGTAGTCCAACTTAAGCTCTTTGAAAATCGAATCAAACTCCGTTGGATTGTTATCTATCCAAATATCATCCGATCCAACGACCGAATCACGAAAAATATCCGAAATCGACGATGTCATTAACGGATCTTCCAACATTTTACAAATCATTCCCTCGTCTTCATCAACGTAACTAGAACAAAATGTCTTCTCAACAGCGTTTATCTTATTTACCTTTTTGCTATTAGTCGGCCGAGTTGGAACCGACGACTTGGTTGATTTAACTTCCTTCTCTTCCCGTTTACTTACACCACACGGCTTGGTTAAATCAACTAGGTCTACCTCCGCTTTACCTAAAGCTAATTTTTCATCAAACTCCCTTTTACTTCTCTGGTACGCTTCTGCTGCTGCTTCTTCGGTAGGAAACGTTCCAAGCCACTTCCTCTTCTTCTCAAACGGGTTTCTTATCTCCGCCGCGAATTTCCCCCACGGCCGCCGCCTAACGCCTTTGAATCCCGATGACGTTTTCCGACTCCCGGTTGCTTTGATCCCTGTAGAATTCGAAACGTTCTCGTACCTTTTGATCAGCGTCTGGACACAGATCTTTGAGGTGAAACGTTTCGGTGGTTTTGGCTTCATCTGACGACGGCGAGTACTATTGTTGCCGGTTTTGACTTCATCGTCATCGCTAGAGGAATCAGTGGCGTCTGGATCATTACAGATTACATTAACTGTTTTAATCACGTTGAGATCGATGTCCTCTTCTTCTCTGCGACTGATCATTGTTCTCTCTCCGATCTAAACTCCAGAAAGCAGCATGCAGGAGATGAGGAGAATCTTACAATAAGTACAAAAACATATCGAGTTTTGAGTTCGTGATAGAGATATTAAATATATATATATATATATATACATAGGAGAACTATTTGAACAAAGAACATAGTTAAGAGATTCATCATCGTACCTTATTGTGTGTTGCGTGGAGAGGAGAGTGTGTGAAAAGATAAAAGGAGCTTATGCGTTTGCAAAGCTAAGGAAGACGAAACATTGAAAACGTTATTAATAATAGCTTATGTAAAATTGATATATTTTCCTTTTGATTTTGTATTTATTTCCTTTTCAGATATGGTTTTAAAAGTAAATCTTTCGTAAATATCGGGAACTATGACTACCCCTTTACCAAAATTAAGAAAATATTATTTTTGAAAACAGGAAATTCGGGAACTCTGATGATTTATAATACTTTTCCTATTTGTTGTTGTCCTAAAAAATATCAAGTTAATATCACACTCTCTAAACTTTCTATTTTCTTAATTCGGGAATTTTAATGAGAGCATTTTTACTACGCATTAATAATTAATTTATTTTCTTCTTTTATTAGTGGACTAGTCAACCATCGAAACGGAGAGAGCACGTAATATTGAGACTATCTAAAATTTCAGAGTTTAATTTTCACTCTTAATTACATTCTTTTGAAAAAATCAAGCTGGTTTCATTCCTGGGAGGAACATTATGGATAATGTAATCATCGCTCATGAGATGATTCATTCACTCAAAAAAAGAAAGCATTAGGCTAATTCGTATATGACTGTCAAGATAGACATCTCAAAAGCTTACGACCACCTAGAATGGAGTTTCATCAGAGAAACAATGCATCACATGGGATTCCATTCCGTTTGGATAAACTGGATAATGCACTATATTGAATCAGTTACAAACCATCCTGACTATAAAACAGTCTTAGTGGAGAAATGGGGTGAGTCACAAGCTCTGTTTTATTCCACCTCTGCAATGCATCGATTCTCTAAAAAATTAAAAGTCCTAAAGCCACATCTGAGAACTATGGGGAAACAAATGATTGGTGCCATCTTTACTCGCACAAAAGCTGCTTACAAGCTCTTGTGTGATCTACAGAAGAAAACGCTAGCGAACCCTTCTTCTAGAGCAGTGAGTGAGGAAGCTGATGCATATGCCAAATGGAAAAGGTTATCGGATATTGAGGAGGTATATCTAAAACAAAAAGCCAAGCTCCATTGGCTGCGCGTTGGAGATCAAAACAATAAAGCCTTTTACACATCGGCCATTCTCAGGGAGGTCAGAAATAATATTCGAGAAATTCTATGTGAGGATGGGAGAGTAGTCAACACTCAAGATAATATAAAGGCTGAAGCAGAGAGATATTTAAAGGAATTCTTGCAACTTTAACCTGCAGATTATGTAGAATGGTCCTTAGAGGATCTGCAAAACTTGATGGAGTTTCGATGTAGTGAGAGTGATAAGAGTTTACTCACCCACGAGGTCACTAAAGAGGAAGTTCGAAGAGTATTATTTGTCATGCCTAGTTACAAATCTCCAGGTCCGGATGGGTTTAATGTTGAGTTTTATAAGGAATCATGGGAGATTGTGGGAGATGACTTCTTGGTCGCCATCCAATCTTTTTACAGAACAGGATTTATGCCCAAAGGAATAAATTCCACTATTTTAGCTCTCATCCCAAAGAAGAAGAAAGCTATAGTCATGAAGGACTACAGACCGATATCATGTTGCAATGTATTGTATAAAGTTGTTTCAAAAATCCTTGCTAACCGACTTAAGATCATCCTCCCAAAGTTCATATTGCCGAATCAGTCTGCTTTTGTCAAAAACAGATTGTTGATGGAAAATGTTTTCCTTGCTACAGAGGTCATTAAGGATTATCACAAAGAATCAGTCTCACCATGATGTGCTATGAAGATCGATATATCAAAAGCTTTTGATTCTGTACAGTGGAGTTTTCTACTCAATATCTTGCGAGCTTTAAACTTCCCCGAGCAGTACATTCACTGGATTCAAACCTGCATCACAACTGCTTCATTCTCTGTCCAGGTTAATGGAGAGTTAGCCGGTTATTTCAATAGCAAGAGAGGTCTTTGTCAAGGCTGCTCACTCAGTCCTTATTTGTTTGTTATTTGCATGAACGTCCTTTCTCATAAATTGGACAAGGCTGCAGGAAACAACGTATTTGGCTACCATCCCCACTGTATAAACATGAAGCTTATCCACCTATGCTTTGCAGACGATTTGCTAGTTTTTGTGGATGGTACAAGTCCTCTGTAACTGGTGTTCTGGAAGTTTTTGATGATTTTGCTACTCATTCGGGCCTCAAAGTCAGTATAGAAAAATCAACAATTTACACGGCTGGTGTAACGATAGAGGATAGAGAGGAGATACTACAGCGCTTCCCTTTCAAATATGGTTCTCTGCCAGTGAGATATCTCAGGTTGCCACTGCTACCAAAACAAATGTCCTCTGCTGATTATCTCCCTCTTTTGGAGACCATTCAGACAAACATCAGATCCTGGACCGCACGAGTGCTCTCTTTCGCAGGGAGGCTATAGCTTATATGTTCGATCATCTTGAGCATTACAAACTTTTGGATTTCAGCTTTCCGTCTACCTAAAGCCTGCATCAGAGAGATTGATCAGATGTGCTCTGCTTTTCTGTGGTCAGGTCCTATGTTGAATGCCAAGAAAACTAAGGTTGCTTGGTCTGAGGTGTGTCTTCTAAAACATGAAGGTGGCTTGGGCCTTTCCTCAATAGAGGAAGCTAACAAGGTTTCTGTTCTTAAACTGATATGGAGACTTCTCTCTGCCAAAGATTCGCTAAGGGTAAATTGGGTAACACGTTACCTCATTCGTAGTGGATCTATCTGGATAGAGAGAGCAAATCCCACTGGTGGATCATGGATTTGGAAAAAACTCTTGAAATATAGAACTGGCAAAGCAGTTTCATAAAGTGGAAGCGCATAATGGGGGAAATACGTCTTTCTTGTTTGATGGCTGGTCCTCCTTGGGTCTTCTCTATGAGTCCTTGGGAGAAAGAGGCTGTATTACCATGGGCATACCATCTTCGAGTACTCTGGCTGAGGCTCTCGCTATGACTAGACGGAGACAACATCGATCGACTCTTCTTAACTCGGTTGAACAGGAAATACAAAATTTTCAGTCCACACGGGATTCAGCTCAATCTGATGTTGCTTTATGGAAAGGTCAGAATAACTAATACCGTAACCTCTCAACAAAAGCTACTTGGCACCATATACATGCGGCTAAACCCACAATGGAGCACCATCGAGCCATCTGCTTTCCCAATACCACACCTAAATATGCGTTCATCACTTGGTTAGTGGCGAAAAACAGGATAGCAACGGGAGAAAGAATCCATAAATGGAATCCTAATGCTCTCACGAGTTGCATATTTTGCAGGCACTCTATGGAGTCTAGAGAACATCTTTTCTTCTCTTGTCCGTTCTCTCAACAAGTGTGGGAGACACTCGTTAAACGGTTGCTCTTGGAAAAATACTCAACAAACTGGAAGGAAGTCATGGTTTTACTAGCAGGCAACGTATTGGATAAGACAACGAGATTCCTGGTGGGATATGTTTTTCAGAACACCATTCACTCAATATGGAGAGAAAGAAATGATCGACGTCACGGCGAGCACCCTTCGACAGTGGAACGTCTCGTCAAATTTATTGATAAGAATGTTCGTAATCGGGTGAGCACAACCAGGGTGGAGGTCCTACTATTCAAGTGTGGTTTGCAGCAAGACTTAACTAAGAATGCTATTTAAATTTATGTCTCAAAAAAATTAAGAAAAGCTTTGTAACAAGTTTATTTTTTCTTTGAATATAATTTAACATTAGATTCAAAAAAAAAAAGTGTATTGAATCATTAAGCTTCTCAGTCTTGATAAATGGTAGTCCACGAGGGCAAATAAAACTAGAAAGAGGAATTAGACAAGGTGATCCATTATCTTCTTACCTATTCATAATGTGTGCAGAAGTCCTTAATTACCTCCTACGGAACGCTGAAAGAGACAACAAACCTAAAGGAATGAAAATCAGTACAACTGGTCCGACTTTAAATCATCTCCTTTTTGCCAATGATGCGCTATTCTTCTGTCACGCACATCCAAAATCGTGTTCCACTATAATGAAGGTCCTAAAAACATATGAACGAGTGTCCGGACAAATGGTGAATCTCAACAAGTCGGCAATCACATTCGGTTCTCGGGTACATCAAAGAGTCAAGACGAAGCTAAGGAGAATCCTAAACATTCATAACGATGGAGGTTGTGGAAAGTATCTAGGCCTACCTGAATACATAGGAAGAAAGAAAAAGGAAATTTTCAGTTATAAACTTATATAGTTGATAAGGTGAAACAAAGAACTCAGGGTTGGTCTACAAGGAGACTATCAAAAGTAGGACGAAAGATTTTATTGAAAACAGTGGCTCTTGCTCTTCCAGTTTATACAATGAATTGCTTCAAGCTACCAAAAGGACTCTGCGAGGAAATAAACAACGTTCTAGCGAAGTTTTGGTGGAGTAAAGAAGGAGGAAAAAAATCGATGCATTGGGTCTCATGGCAAAAAATTAGTCTTCCAAAACGAGAAGGAGGTCTGGGATTTAGAGACTTAGAGAGTTTTAACCTGGCTCTATTGGAAAAACAAGTATGGAGAATCTCTCGCAATCCTAATAGCCTATTGGCAAGATTCCTAAAAGGAAGGTACTTTCCTGACTCTAATATTTTCAACGCTGGGCCTGGTTATAAATCCTCTTTTATATTGAAATCGCTTCAAGAAGGTAGAGACCTCCTTAGAAAAGGGATGCGGTTTTTGATGGGTAATGGCACAAACACAAATATATGGGCAGATCCATGGCTACCTACTAATCCTCCTAGACCACCAGTTCGATTAGAGGGAGTAGATACCAACATGACACTAGTTTGTGAATTAATGTTAGAGGGACAATCAGGTTGGAATACAAATTTGTTGAGAATAATAATAGTTGCAGAAGACATTGATATTATTCATCAAATACGTTTGAGTGAGACTACTTCCCCGGATCTGTTAGGATGGCATTACAATGACTCAAAGTATTATACAGTCAAGTCAAGGTATTGGTTAGCGTCTCATAATGCAGATAACAGAGTTCAAGCACCACCGGGTCTTCAAGCACACAAACAAGCCATTTGGAAACTACAAACCGCTTCGAAAATAAAACATTTTCTTTGGCGATTGATCTCCAAGGCCTTAGCAACTGGTACAGAACTTGTTCATTGCGGAGTGAACATGTCTCCACAATGTAGACGATGTAACCAAGCATTGGAAACCATAGATCACCTGTTCTTTGAGTGTCAACATGTACAAAATTTCTGGAGCATGAACCCAAATCTACATCAACTAGCAAGTATGAACTCCTTCAACGACAAATTCCAGTTAATACTAGATTGCTACAACAATCGAAGTATATCTTTCTTTGAACGCCAATTACCAATTTGGATCCTATGGCGAGTTTAGAAAAGCAGAAATCTCCTTGTCTTTCAAAATAAAGCTTCCAGTTGGCAAGAAGACCTGAGTTCATCAGCAGATGAAGCACAAGAGTGGATTGACATATAACCTGAAAATAATACTCACACACATCATTCAAGACAACAGATTTCCTGATGGACCAGACCACATAAAGAGTATATAAAGTGCAATTATGATTGTTAGTTTCAAAACAATGGAAGATGGACTCAATCAGCATGGATAGCAAGAGACTCTGATGGTTTTTACATTAATGCAGGTAAAAGTATAGGACAAACATGTACAACAGTCCTAGAAGCAGAATTACAAAGCCTCGTTACATCAATGCAGCAAATGTGGATCCGAGGACACACACATGTCATCTTCGAAGGAGACAACGCCCTAGTTTGCAAACTAGCAAAGGAAGAAACCCTTAACTTCACAACTCATAATTGGACATGAGAAGTCATCCATTGGAAACAAAAATTCACAAAAGCAGAATTTGTTTGGAGAAGAAGATGCAACAATAAAGCAGCAGATCGATTGGTGAAGGAACCTATGCATAATCAACGTTTATCTCCTATTCTTATGTTCTTTCTTGTATTATAAACATACTCCATGAAGATCAATTGGTGACAACTTGTCATGTGGGAAGGTTGTTAAAGGGTGGGGACCAGGACTCGAGGAACGTCTGGCGCACCAATAACATAATGGTGGATTTGGATGAATAGTTTTTTTTTCTATAGTGAGGGGTCATGATCGATGCTCTTTTTCAACTTCGGGCCTATGGGGACAAGCTAGCGGTGGACTAATAGATTCAATGGAACGGGTTGTCACAGTAACCCTCTCTAAGGAAACAACTTAATCAATGAAAATAAGCTGTTAAAAAAAAATTACATTCTTTTGAGAAAAAACATTTCTTGTATTTCACACATTTGTAAAAGAGTTGGATATATTAAACACTTTTTTTTTAATAAATCATTAGTTATTTTCAAAAGTCACGAAAAAATTTAATATCGTAACATAAAGTGATCGGATAAAGTTGAATCGAGATTAAAGAAAATTGTCCAGTTTGGTTTCTGGTTCCGGACCTTCCGGTTTGGGTTTTTTCAGAAACATTTAATTTTTGTCATCAAAACAATAGGTTAAACTTTAAAAGAAGACCCGTACAAAAAGAAAATAGACATTACAACAAAGAAATTTAGAAAGAAAACAAAATTAAAAAGATTATTTTTTCCGTCGATCTATCACAATTTCTCATTAGCCGATGTTTCTCCACCATGACCAAGCACCGATCCAATATCTTTCCCTTTCTCACCAGCACCACAATTTTCATCCCTAGATCCAATACAATTCCTCTTCTCATTGATACCATAATTCCCATCCTTAGACGAAACCGGAACTTCAAAACTTGCCATTTCTTTAAGAACATCCCGAAGATTAGAGGCTTCACGTAAACCAAAGCTCACCATCTTACGTTCAATCAATCCTTCCACAAACTTGTATAACCCACTTTTCACTTCCTCTTTCCTACAAAAATCAAGAATTACCTCTTCATGTAAAATATTGATGGCTACATCGAATGCAGAAACTGGCCAGTACTTGTCTCGGAGACGAACACCAGTATCACTCTCTTTCTCCTGGAGTGCACGAGCCTTTTTGAGCTCAGAGCTATACTCGGAGAACTGAGCGTTAAAGGCTCTGATCATAGCCGATTCAGCAACCGTCCTCCCTTTTGCTGCCGCTCGTCTCTTTAGCTTCTCGCTACATTGCACCTCCATAACGGTTTCAGTACCGGCTTTGGTTTTCATCCATTCGCAAACTCTCCGTAGATGTGAAGGAGATTCATCTCGTGACTCGGAGGACAAATCCCTAATGAGTTTGCCTTGGCTAACACGCTATCACGTACGTCTTTGTAAGGAATTGTAGTTAGGACTTGGACATGTTTAACCATTCGGTCAGCTGCTAAATAGACACCGCTGAGCAAATCTGATAGAGTAAAGCGGTCGACTTGTACCTGGTTCTCACGTAGTGGCTCTAAGCATTCTAGGAGCTTCTGGAACTTCTCGTCTTTGGTTTCAAACATAGCTTTGAATTTGGCATCTAACTTGCTTTCTTGACGATGTCCAGAAGCCATGTTGTCAAGTATATTGTTTTTTTTTTTTTTTTTTTTTATGTCAAATATGTTGTTGTTTTGGAACATGTAATGAAACTCTTATAAAGTAAATCAGTTGCCGTGAGTGTGTGATAAAAAAACAATAGACGATTCGATTTCTGCATTTACTAGCATGCACGCTGCTTCATTTTCCCATGTAATAGTCGAAAAAACATTATTTAGGTCTTTATTAAGCACGCTGCTTCATTTTCCCATGAGGGATTTACGAAAAGACCGTAACGATTCCATTTAAAGATATTTATAGATTAAATAATCTGTAGTATTTAGTTTTTTTTTCAAACACAATAATGGGATAACAGACGACTATTGCCAACAAATATTTTATTGTTTATCTCCCATTCAAGTGTTTCTATTTGTTTTTTTTATAAGATTTCGTACGAGTGGTGTGTTTTTGTTGATGTCTCTACAACTCTAAAGCGATCAAAGAATGTTCAACGGCCTCAATGATTACTGTAAAAATTGACTTTGGATGGATTTAAAGAAGATTTTCCATATGGAAATGCGTTACGCATGATAAAAATAGTGTTGCCCTCTCAATCCGACTCGGAAATTATCTACAATGTGAAAGGGTAAGTTAGAAGAAAAGGGTACAATATTAGAAGCCAATCTGGTCCATCAGATCTTGATTGTTGGATATGGGCTTAGCCCCCAACATTTACAGAAGCCCAAACAGAAGATCTCAGGAAGATTTGGGCCAGAAGTCTTGGATTCGGCCCAACAGGCCGCAGGGGCAAAATGGTCATTTTACAAAGGAACAGAAAAACCCTAGGTTAAGGTCCCACTATAAATACCTGACATCACTGTCAGGGATGGGGATCGGAAATTCTGGGCATTTAGAGAGAGAAGAGCAATTATTTTTGTATTAACTGCGCTTAGCTCCTTAACTGTCATTTTCTGTAAACCCCTCTTCAATTCTACGTTAAATAAAGGACCAGTTCCGATTTATTCCCACACAAATACTCTTATCATTTATATCGCTGATTTCATACATCAACATTGATTTCATGTTCTTTCTCAGGATTATGAGTGTTACGCACTAGAGATGTGAGAGTATAGTTGAGCTAAGATAAAATAAGATTTGGTTTCCAACTTTTCCATTAGTCTCTTTCAGAAATAATGCAAGAACATAAAACAACAAAGGAATTGGAAACTAAAAAAAAGACAAGTAGAAATAAGAAAAGATAACAGTAAGCAATGAATTAACAAAATTTTAAGGAAAACGTGGATGTCCAATAGGGAAAATTCCCAAAAACCTATGCCAACTGTTTTCTTTTTTAGAAATAAAAAAACAAGATTTTTTGGTTTAATATATAAATATTGCTGTTTTTTCTTTGAGTATTTTTTATTTTTGAACACCAATTACTGCTGTTTGCCTGTTTAAGGTTTCTTTCTTTGGGAACGTTACACCCGTTTAGAGCATGTTACAAACCGGTTTAGAACATGTAGAGATTCTTATGTACGATTGCACACAAATGACGCAAAAATTATGCGAGTTAAACTAACACCGCTAAGTTTAACTTAAAAAATAAGATTAACCAGAGAGTCAAGAAAGCACGTTTTTTATTGATCAAGAACAGTTTAAAGATTTCAACTTTGCAAGTGAAATCTAACTTTCGCTGACTGGAAGTTTAGGGATCTTCGAAAGTAAAATTAAGTCTAGATTCTTGAGTCGGGAAGTTGTTGTGTCCTTCTCAGCAGCCGAACTCCCTCTTTATATCCTCGAGATGTCATTTTTCAATATAGTTTCTTTCCATTATTTCAAGAGGAAATGTTCCTTTTCCATTAAGCTCGATTCGAAATTATCTGCTCAATATTCGATTCTCTAGATCGGTCTTCGGACCACGGATTGCCGAGCAAATCGAGCTTTTACCTCGAATTAGATTTCCTATTGGACCAAACCCAAGATATCAAAATGGTTGAGCGGTGCTACACCACTCCCTTAGTTGGATTTTTGAACATTGTGTCAACTATATATAATTGATTCGAGTTTTATGAACATTGTGGCATTTACTCACTCTGTTACAAATTGAGTATACATTTTTTGAACTTTTCTTTTTGTTCCATTTTATAAGATTTTTTTTCAGATTTTTATGCATCATTTATGTTTGTTTATTATGTTTTGTTTCCTGAAAAATACATAGGTTTATTTTTAGGGGTGAACCTTTTTGTTCACTCCTTCTCTTCTCAACCAATTAAAATCTTCTATTTAATATTTTATTTAAAAAATAAATCAAAATTAAAAATTTATAAGCAAAACAAATTAAGAAAACATATTCTATATATTTAATAAGAAAAGTTAAATATTGGTTTGGTTTAGATTTTTGAATTAGAACAAAATTATGTGTCGGTTTGGATTTACAAATAAGATGATTAGAGTTTAGATTTTACAATTAAAACAAATTTATATGTCGGTTTAGATTTACAAATGAAATGGTTAGGGTTTAGATTTTACAATTAAAACGAAATTATATGTCGGTTTGAGTTTATAAATGAGGTGGTTAGGGTTTAAATTTTACAATTAGAACGAAATTATATGTCGGTTTGGGTTTACAATGTGATGGTTAGAGTTTAGATTTTACAATTATAAAGACATTAACAGAGACTAAGTTCACAGAGACTAAGTTGAGCCTGAGGTATATGGGTCCGTTCAGAGTGATTGAGCGGGTGCGACCGGTAGCATATAGGTTGGAGTTGCCTGAGGTTATGCATGCGTTGCACAAGGGTTTCCATGTGTCTCTGTTGCGGAAGTGTCTCCAGGAGGAGGATCGGTTGTTGGCTAAGATTCATGAGGATCTTCAGCCTAACATGACTTTGGAGACGAGACCAGTGAGGGTTCTCGGGAGGAGGATCAAGGAACTTCAGAAGAAGAAAATTCCTTTGATGAGAGTCCTTTGGGACTGTGATGGTGTTGAGGAGCAGACTTGGGAGCCAGAGGCGAGGATGAAGGAAAGGTTTAAGAAGTGGTATTAGAAGCAGGCTAGGACTTGAGCTTGTCTAGCCTGGTCCCAACTGTAGGCCATGGCTGGAGCGGTAATGGAGTATTCCAGCCCATCTTTCTTGTTACTTGGTCGCTTAGGGGTGGTTGGTTGTGCGACTAATTAAAAAGATGAAGTGGTGTTCGGAGTACGAAATTTCTGTGAGGGTATATGTGGTTGGTAGGACATTTGTATGTTTTACGCGAGCCACGTGAAGGAAACCTTGATAGGGATAAGGCTCAGACGTGTTCAGAATAGTTTGCTCGCGACTCTTTGGGGACTTTAGCTCTCCTAGTACTACCATATTCTGAGACTTTCTGGCTTGAAAGTATGGTTGGTATATAGACTTCGGATGACAATCCGGGTGCGCACTGTAGGGTGGCAACCCGAGAGACGAATATTGGACTTCCTTATATATATGGCATGCGGGCTTAAGCCCGATGAGGAGCCAGCATTATGGCATGCAGGTTTCAGCCTGATGAGGAGCCAATAAAACTCAAGGTTAAGGCCTATACGTAAAGGAAAGTCCAAAAATCGAGAGAAAATAATGCCTGGAACGTGAGTCTATCGCCTAGAGGTGAAATTCGTAGATTGGTCGGAGGAAGTGCGGGCCGTGGAGATGGTTGCACAGGAGTCCTTGGCTGATAGTTGTTCGAGATTCGAGGACTAATCTATGTTGGTGGGGGAGAATTGTAACATCTGCGAACCGGAATCACGGTTTGGGATGTGCATCTATCGATGCTAACGATGTATCGGTCGATGCAAGGTCTCTTTGGTGCGGTTTGACTTAAGTAAAACACTGCGATTTGGGTTAGGGAAAGCCCTTAAGTCGTGTTTTGTCGTTATTCGACGAGATTGGCCGTTTTTGAGAGAAAATAAAAGAGAGAATGAGTTCAGGTGTTCTTGGTGAGATTCTGGAGATTTGAGGCTGTTCCTGTAGATATCTATAGCTGGGATGGTGGTAGGAGCTTCCTAGGAGTGTAATCTTCTTGTTTAAGGTTCAAAATCTTCTTGGCAAAGGTGAGTGCATGACCATGGCTTATCTAAGTTTGAGATTTCTCTTATCTGCTTGTTTATGTGTGGTTTTGCTTGTTAAAACGTTGTTTAAGGCTCTGTGAAGCTTTCTAGTGGCTTGGGATCGAGTTTGATGGTTGTAGGAACGGAGATCCGGCGAGAAGCTTTGAGGAAACACTATGCTCGACACGTGCATCAGTCGATGCACTTTGTGCGTCGGTCGATGCATTGTGAGGACGGCGCGTTTTGACATAGGAGCATCGGTCGATGGAGGGGTCGGTCATTGAAATTAGGCATTTTGTGCAATGTCGAGCATGCGTCGGTCGATGCAGATTAGCCTTGCATCAGTCAATGCAATCCCCTGATGGTGTCGGTCGATGCATGGTTGGTATCGGTCGAGCAGTTCCTGGTTTGTTTGTTGATTGTTGTTTGATGGTTAGAGTATCTCAATTGTTTGTGTGTATAGCCCAGTAGATGGGAGGATTGCCTCACTGAGTGTTTATCAAATACTCATGCATCTCAATTTGTGTATGTGGTGCAGGTAAAGGAACAATGTGGTCGTGGAATCAAATACTAACTTCACTGGACTGATAAGCAAATCCGCTGGCTATGACTCTCCTTCGAACTTAATATCAACTCCCCAAGCTTGTCCAATGACCCTTAGAAACTTGCCTTCCGCAACTCTGACAACTCCTGTACGCTCCCCGGGATCTCCTCTGATTCCGTACTCTCTGCACACTCCGGAGTAATGAAGCTATGAGAAGCTCCAGAATCAACCATAACATGGGACTTAAACCCGCCCACCAACAAGGTCCCTACACAAACCTCATGTATTGAGAACCTAACACTTTATCACAGGAAAAACATAGAATCTGAACCTACTGAAATTCACAAAGTTTAAGTACCAGAAATTATACCTGTGATCACCCCGACACTGGTTCCACTAGTCTCGACCGTCGTGTACACCCGTGGCGCTTGCTCAATCCGTGCCACCTGCTGCACTCTAGGCTTCACCACATGCTGCACCGCTGCCACTGCCATCTGCTGCAACTTAGGACACTTGGGCTTAATGTGTCCATGCTCCCTGCAATGATAGCATACACGAACCGCTGTCGTCGGAGCACTCCTCTGGGGACAGCTAGCTACCTTGTGATCCATGCTCCCACAACCAAAGCACCCTGAACCACTCGGTCTCTGCGTAGCCTCCCAGTTCCTCTTAGTTTCCTACGCAGGCTTGCCACCCTTGCTAGAACCTCCCTGATGATGAGCCTTCCTAGGCTGCACCACTGGACTAACCGCCACTGTCTGTGCCCATATATCCTCCTCAATCTGTGCTGCAGTCTCAACCAGCTCTGCACGCGTAGCATAACTCCGTCCTCTGCAATGGACCCTCAAGTTATCTTGAAGAGCCCTCATAAACTTCCTGATCTGGGCCTCCTCAGACTCCATAGCTCGACCCCCATAAGATAGAAGTCGACTGAACTCCAAGTCCAGCTCCCGCACTGACTGCGTCCCCTAAGATAACTAAAGGAATTGCACCTCCAACAGGTCTAATGCCTCTCTCAAAGAGTACTTGCTATTGAACTCCTCCACGAAGTCAGCCCAAGTCATCTCTCTCTGCACTCTCTTAGCACCCACTGATCTCCATCACACCTGAGCATCACCAACCTAATTGTGGACCCCTATGTCGACCCAAAATTCCTCATGACATTTCAGAGTCTGGAAGTTATGTTCCACACTCGTCCTCCACGCATCTGCAGCAGTAGAATCTGTACCACCCGAAAACCGCGCAGTATCAGTGCCACATATTTCCTTTAACATAGATTAATAACAACTATGTGGTCCCATATCCGCAGCCACTCGCCGCTGCTCCTTCGCCACCACTAGTTGCACTACCTGAGCCGGTACCACTGGTGGTAACCGCTCCAACACCTGTACTAGCAAAGCCGCAAAATCAACTCCAGGGACTCTACCCGCTGGAACTCCCACACCCGGAGCCCTAGCATCACCGGCCACTCGAGCACCAACACTGCCCCCTCCGGCCACACTCATGGAAACCTCCTGGACACCCTGCGACTCACCAACACCCTCAGCTGTCACACTCTGTTCCACAGTATCTTTAACTGTTGGGCCTTTGCCCCTTCCACGACAACGACTGCGTCCACGACCACGACCGCGTCTACGACCAGCAACATCATCATCTCTAGCCATTTGTACTACCATGAACAGAGGACTAAGCAAACAATTTAAACATAACACAGAAACATAAACTCACTGTGGAATCATACAGTAGGCTCGAAGAGGATGTTCTAGGACTCCATACCACACACAATTGACTAACTCACATAATCAATCAAGACATGCAATCCCAAACATCTACAACACAAAGCCTAGTGAACCCAAACCTAGAACCGTAAGGGCTCTGATACCAAACTGAAACGACCCGACTTGTTTTTTTTTAATTTATAATAAATAATAAATATAATAAATAACTAAGTTAGTGGTCTCATACCCACTAGCCACCTAAACACAGTCACACCAAACCACGGAAATAATAATACCAATAAACCAATAACCAATATTAATTCATAATAACTAATCCAGATAATCCAACCAACATGAAACAAGTAACCATCAATCCTAAGCAACACTCTAGGACTCAACTCTAGCAACCTAACAGAAGCCAGAAAGTAACCAAGCGAGCCACTAGAACATCCTCCTTTTCATTGCCTTGATTCCACGATCATACTTTGCCTTTACCTGCACCACAAACACAAATTGAGATGAATGAGTATTTAATAAACACTCAGTGAGGCAATTCTCCCATCTACTGGGCTATACAAACAAGCAATTGACATACTCTAACCATCACACAACAAACAACAAACAAACCAGGCACTGCATCGACCGACGCTAACCTTGTATCGACCGACACCAACAGGGGGTTGCGTCGACCGACAACAACAGGAGGTTGCATCGACCGACAGCAACAGGGGGTTGCATCGACCGACACTTGATATTCATCGACCGATGCAAGGTTCACTTGCATCGACTGATACTCACATTGCATCGACCGACGCATGATTGACATTTCACGAAAACCCCTAGTTGCATCGACCGACGCACAAAGTGCATCGACCAATGCACATGCCGAGCATCGTGTTTCCCCGAAGCTTCTCGCCGGATCTTTGTTCCTACAACCATCAAAATCGATCCCAAGCCACAAGAAAGCTTCACAAAGCCTCTATTAACGTTCTAACAAGCCAAATAACACATAAATAAGCAGATCAGAGATATTTCAAGCTTAGATAAGCCATGGTCATGCACTCACCTTTGCCAAGAAGATTCTGAACCTTAAAAAAGCAAGACAACGCTCCTAGGAAGCTCTTACAACGATCCCAACTACAGATCTCTACAGGAACAGCCTCAAACTCCCATAATCTCACCAAGAACACTTAACTTTTTCTCTCTTTTCTTTTCTCTAAAAAACGGCTAGACTCAACAAATGAGACAAAAAATCGAGTTAAAGGTTTCCCTAACCCCAAAACGCAGCGTTTAACTTAAACTCGTCCGCAGTAAACCGGTCTTGTATCGACCGATGCACCCCTCTAAACCGAGATTCCGGTTCGCGGATGTTACAAATAATTACCACAGATGTGTCTCTTCAAAGAGATCATAAGAGTCGATGGTTTTGGTGAGAACCGTCTGTGTTCATGTCGGGCGAGTCTTTGTCTTTGGATCCATTGATGTTTCCATAGAATTTGATGCCATTGTGTAATTGAAAGAGAATTCAACGGGAGTAATAAGATGAGAACTTTAATGATAAAACTATTCTCTTTATTTGTTAATATTTTCGCTTAGAAATGATTTTTTTAGAATTCATAATATGTTGAATGAAACTATTGTATATTAATTCATGGTATTAATATTTCATATATTTGGTAACTAGAAAAAATTATTATAAAGTGATGATATTTCCGAGCTTAAGAGAACTTAGAAAAAAGGTAATAAGGGTTATACACGTTTTTTTTAATCTAAAATGATTTATTTTATAAAATAGTCTTCAAAATATAGGATAACGATAGTTATTAAAAAGTAAGTTATTAAAATTCGCATTAAAATTGAATTTTATAAAAAAAATATTTAAAAATAGGACAAAATAAGTAGGAATAAAAAAGTAGAAGGTTATATAGAGATATTTGTAAGTAAATACAAATGTTTTGAAACCTGGACCGGACCGGCCAGTTGAACCGCAAGCCGGAAGGTGTCCCGTCAATTATACTTAAAACCTAGATAATAAAACCTCAGATAGAACTAGGAAAACCTGGCTAAAATCCGCTAACCAGGTGGTTGAACCGGTGGTCCGGTCAAACCCAAAATCTAATTCTTAAACTTAAACGAGTAAATAAAAAAAGTAAATGGGTAACTAATGTAGGGATCCATTGGACATAAATTTAATGTTTGCTTGTTATTGTGTTTGGAAATGAATGTTTAGTAATTCACTATATTTAGCTTAGAAAATAATAGCTTGAAAGAGAGCTAGTTATGTGTTCCGGGACTGTTCTAAATTTATAGGGGCATTTTTTAAAAATATCTCTTTTTCATGCCCCTTTTAAAAATATCCTTTCATGTTGACAATTTTCAAAACGACCCTTCTTTATGTACCAAATGACCAAACTACCCTTTTTTGAGTGACAGTATGAATGTACAGACACCAAAATCGAAAAAAATTCCGCCAAAAAATGAAAAATCTTCCTGCCAAAAATAATTTTTTCCGCCAAAATCGAAAAATATTCCCGCCAAACATTGAATAACATTTTCTTGCCAAAATTATGAATTTGGATGTTCCCGCCAAATATTTGTAAATATATACCTTATAAAAACCTTGTAAATTAGAAGGTTTTTCAAAAGTTTTTAAAAGGTTTTAAAATCTTTTTTGATAAGGTTTTTATAAGGTATTTAGTCATTTACAAAGTTTTTATGAGACTTTTATTAATTTCTCTATTTGTGAAAACCTTATAAAAGCCTTGTAAATTTTTTTTTTGCGGGAAAATTTTTTTGTCAAACTTTTTTGGATAAAATTTTTCTGGTTGAAATTTTTTTGAAATCTTTTTTTTTGACTGTAAAATATGTCGGAAAGTCTTTTGACAGAAAAATTTGTTTTTCATTTTATTGATTAAAATATTTTTCATATGAAGATAAAATGATCATTAAAAATTAAAGGAGAGGAAAAATGAAAATAACCAAAAAATGATATTTTTGAAAGTTGGTATATCAAAAAGAGTATTTCTAACAAATTCTCAAATTGATATATTTTGATTATTTGATTTCTTTTATTTCTCAATCCTTGCGAACACCCCTATGATATAATGTTTTAATTAATATATTTTACAATCTCTTATTTTTATACGTTTTTTTGTTACAATCTGAAAAAAAAAAAACCAAAACCCATCTTTAGCTACTGTTAGAATTACTTAGCATAACGATTTTCTTTGTGAATTCGACACCAAATATACTATCTAACAATGCACCATAATCTTGCGGTTAAAGTCTATATTAGACTTACCCGAACAGTCATAAGAAAATCCGAGACTACAAGTTTTCCATTACTTCAATCTATTGACTCGGCCTGCGACTTTAACCCGACCCGACCCGACCCGACCCGACCTGACCCGAAAATTTCGGGTTTCGGTTCAACCAAATTTAGGGTTCGGTTTTATTCGGAGGGATTGAAAATCTAGTTCGGTACCCGACCCGAAACCGACCCGACCCGAAACCCGATTTTTTGAATTTTTTTAATAAAAATAAAAAAATTATACGTAATTTAACCGGTTTAAACCGGATTTGTACCGATTTCAATCGATTTTAAGATTTAAACCGGATAAATCCAAGACCAATTCTCATCCGACCCGACTCGAAACCCGACCCGACCCGAACCGATTTTTGTTCGGTTATGTTCGGTGGATTTTTTGAAAACCCGAATACCCGAATAACCGAAAAAACCGACCCGACCCGACCCGTATACCCGAACTCGCAGGGCGACTATTGACGGTCGTCTGAATGGTTCATGAAAGATTATAAGTGTAGAATTTCGTTTAGAAACTATTTGAAATTTGTAAGTATAAATAGTGATGCTAAGTGGCATTTATTTGTTGTCACGATATGAGATGAGAAAACTACGTTAAAGCAAGATTTTGTTTTGATTATATATAGTAGACAAGGACAGAATATTATTCTTTACTTAGGTAATAGCAACATGAAAGGGTAAACAATCTAGGGATTAATAACCTTTTACGTCACATAGAAAACCTTGAAATAGTAGAAGCTAGTACAAGAGTTGCATTTATTTTGTCACAGACGCGACAATTTATTGAAAATAAGAAAAACAACCACACATATATATAGATTGCGTTTATGCTTGTTAATTAGGCAGTTTCAACTGCATTAGATGAGCCCTTAGTGCAGAAATTAGAACATGCTTTGGTGCATTGTGCGACCGCTCCATTCGCACTTTCACTTGCATCTAATTCACGAAAACAATATTATTAGAATTAATGGAATATCATTGGCTTGTTCAAATAAACTAATCATAATTAGTTTTACTTTACCAGAGTTCTGAAGAGTAGTTAAGGCGCAAAGAGAAGATGCACACCCAATCTTGCAGTATTCATTGATATTATCACCTTGAATAAAAAATAAAAATCCATGAAACTCGCATCAAGATCATGATCCAACTTGTAAATGATATAATTTAACGAACATGAAAAAAAATTTGAATTACCAGAGTTTTCAAGGCTGTCATGTGTATATCCCGAAGGGCACGCCCCATTAACAATCATGCATGAACATGTTTGTGCACAAGTTTGCCTAGGAGTTACTGCACCAAAACGGCATACACTATAGCAGTTTCTAGACGTCGTGCTCGGGCAACAACTCTTTGCTTCGACTTGAATCTGGGCCATGACAAGACTCATTATGAGCACACTTAAAATCACAGTTTTGCCTTCCATCTTTTGACTGATTCTTTGTTTGATCCCAAATTCTACGTACGTACTTAGAGAAAACACTTAAAATTTATAAACTTGTATTGATGAAATGGTGATGAAACAAGACTCGCTTAAATACTACTTGTTCTACAGTACTTTACCACCACAAACATCTTTTGACACTTTTATCACATGATGTATTGAGTATACACTAATACACACTTGATTGGATAGTTTGAACCTAAATAAATTAATTGACAGAAAAAAGGAAAATTGCAATATTGATTTCCTTGAGGGCTATGATAAGTAATGGACTAAAAAGCAGTTACGGGTCGGTAAAAAATCTTAATTTGTGTGTATGGCTTGAATAGTGAACGAAGACGTGTACGATTACGATGTGATTGAACAGATTAGACAATCATAGAGGAGATAACGATCCAAGCAACGTGATTTTTTGTTTCTTAATTTTAAAAAACACTTGCGCGGACCTAGTAATAAATATTAGTTGGTGCAGGTTGTTGTTAGGTCGAGTTGAACCCTACCGGACATTTTTGGGGTAAACTCAAACCACTTTGCCAACCATAACGTGGGTCCGCCACACGTTGATGTTCAACAATCTGCTATATAATATTTTGAGATGCTATTAAGCTTATTTTAGGGAAGGTTAATATTATTGGAAATACTTTATTTTTGTCTTACACTGCACTTGACTGTAAATAAAAAAGTAATACAAATCAACGAAAATGATTCTACAGTGCCTATATAAGTTCGTTGTATAAAAGGATAATCATCCATACAATAAAAATAAAATATGTCTCTCCTCAACTTTTGTGTTACAAATAAATTATACATCATTGAAAAACAAAAACGAATTTAAACAAAGCAATTGATACACATCAAATATGATTACCCACAAAACAAAAATTTTGCTTAGGTTTCTGCCTCCCAATAGGCTATCACATCCGATTCTGCTGAAACCCTTCAAAAGTGTTTGTTTCTCGATTAGTTCCATGATGAACGATCCAAGGGTCATCTCTGGAGAGGAAATAAACTAACCCCACAAAAAACATTTTTCGTGATGCTAGATTTCTTGGTCCAAGACAATGACAAACTCGAAACGTTTAAAAAGAGCCATGTTTCAGATTGTTGAAGTTAGACATCTTAGCTGTTATCGTCGAGCTTGAACGATAAAAAAGAGATTATGCTAGCTATCAGGGGTTTGAACTAAGAAAATAAAAAAAATGCTAGCTATCAAGGTTATTGCTGAATCTGTACTAGGGTTTCTTCATTTAATCTTAGGGTTATCCGATTAGTGCAGTATTCTTTTTCTCCATTATATTTTGCTATATTGATCGAAGACATGAAACATAGATTAATTAAGAATTTATCAATGAGAGATCGAAGGCTAAAGAAATAGTCGTAAGCATAGACGTTGACGTTCATGTATCAGTATCAGTATCAGATAAAGACGAGAGATGTTGGTGCATACGACCTAGGCGAGAAATGTAGGGAGACGGAACGAGTGTGTGACTCCACCTTTTTTTTTTCTTCATATATCGTATAAAACATATTTCTTACTTAATTATAAAATTAAAAGTTGTGAAACTAGTTTATCTATATTTTCGAATTACATTTTAAAGAAAAGTTTTAATTTGTAAAATATGACAAGGAATGACATTGATCTAAATAGTAAATTAGGAAACTCATTAATGGTAAAAATTTATGATTTCTCCATCATTTTTGTTTGATTTTTTTAATAGATCAAATCACTAAATAATACATAAACTTAATACATTTATTATAAATAAAATATTTTGAACTCAAATCCGAATTAGAAAAAACTTAGTTTTCTAACATCCAAATTTCAAATTATGTATCGGTCTAATTCAGTTACATCATATATAATAAATTTTCATTATTAAAAAAATTTAAAGTATTATTATTAAGATATTGTAGATAGTTTAAAATATCATATGCTGCAATGGTAGGGAAACATTTTGTGCTTTTTAATTATTTGCATGAATTAGGTATATATAATTTTATTTTACCGAAGCAAATTTTATTTTAAAAATATTATTGACACTTCTTTTGTGGTAGCCGGTGGGTGTGATAATTAAAACATATTTCAAACATTGGAGAATTGTGATAGTGGCCCTATTCGGAAGAGAGTCGCCGGCAGCGGCGACTAAAAATATTTCTTTACTTCCCATCATTTTTTCTTCATCTTTCTTAATTTTATGTCGCTGCGACTTCAGTTATCAAATTTTAGAATCGCTGAAACAACCAGATACACAACTCAAAGCTTATTTTAGAACAGTGACAGTCAATAGATTTAGAAAATCAAATCTTTATTGTCAGATGTGTAAAACTGTATCTTCATCTTCAGCGTAAAATTTGTAATCTTTGTTGGGAGTTTGCTAAATTTATAGTTATACCTTTTAGAATACTCATAATTACAATATATAAAAAAAAATTAAAAAAAATCAGTCGCCGGTATGAATCGAGCAAAATATGGCTAAGACAAAATAAATGGAAGTTTGTTGTGGGTTTTCCTACGAACCAAAATAGAAAGCAAATAAGAAATAAAGCAATGTAAATATCAATAGACGAAGTGTTGGGCAGCAGGGAATTCTGAGGTTATCATTGATCGAATCATACTAATAAACTAAACAGGGAATTTTGATTATTAACGTTCAAGGACTCAATTTAGGACTAAGCAACTGGCCTATTCCCATAGAACCAAATTACTATGTCTAGACAACCTAGATTACTCTATTTCCTTAGGTAAATAGGAGCTAAACACACATAAATAATCCAAGTTTGTTAAGTTCACAAACAAAACACCATAACTCAACTTTTTGTTGGTTATGACGCTTTGCTCATCTAAATTACTTCAGGCGATTTAAATATATCCTAAAAGCAGTAGCTAGAGTGTCAATCAAGCAGTAAGCAACAAAGATATATTTAGATGGAGAACAATAAATGAACAGACCCAAATCTAATCACCCTCGTCAACAATCCATGAATCCCCTTTGGAAAACCCTTAAACCCAACAATAGAATTACTCAGACATACTCGTGCAAATCAAAGTTATATAAATAAGATATTGCATAAAAGATTAAGAGTATGAGAAAAAGGTTTAGAGATCTTCTCTGGAATACAAAGTAGATAATTCGTCTTCCTTAAAGAAGTGGAGAATAGAAACGAAAGAATCTAAAAAGAGTAGAAAGAGAGATGGTGACTTCAAAGATGAACGACGATGGCTTACAAGAGAAGCTGAAAGAGGACGAGCTTCGAAGGCTGTGGAGGAGTCTCTGGTCGTCCCTAGGACTGCTGCTAGAGGCGTGGATGGATGTAGAATGAAGCACACTTGAAACCCTAGGTCTTGAAGAGTATTTATACGGTTTTGTGTTGGATTACGGTTTGTAAGGCTAAAGCTGTCGGCGAAAGAGTCTTCTGAACTGTCGTGAAGGCTTGGACTGGACTGCCTTGATAGTTGCATGTAAGGTATTCAATAAAATCCCATCAGCTAGATGCTTCTCTTCACGTCAGTTTATGACATGTCTCGGTAAATCGGGCATATCTTCCTGATGGCTGAATGGATTGACTTAATTCCACTTCGAGGAGAAATATGACTCTTTCAGATTTCGATAGACACCAATCATGATATAATAAGATTTTTGGAAGTTCTTTAAAAGTATCCCATATTATAAAGCTCTAAATCTGTCCTGAAACATGTTTTTCTTTTGTTTTGGTCCAATTTGCTATAAACCCTGTAAAACCTTCTTGAAACCTGAAATACTTGATAATAGACCTTTTTCTACCTGAAATCTTATCAAACTCTTCCTAAATGAAAATGAAAACTATAGCTAATATGAGTAAAATAATGATGTTACCAATTTGGAATGTTGTCTATGTACACATATTTTAACACAAGAAAGACAAAACGTAACAAATAATTTGATTAAAAAACACGTTGTATTTGATGAATAATGCAAAAACGAGGAAGAAGATTTTTTTTTTTTGGTTAGAATAAGGCTATGTTCTTTTTACTTTTCTCCTTTTATCAGTCTAGCTATATGATAAGCTCAAATTAATCCCTAGAGCTACTCTCTCAAACAAGAGATCACTGCAGTACTTAGGGGTCAAATCCACAGAGAATCAAGATCAAACACAATAGATTATAAAGTTTTGTAAATTACGCTAAACAAGTTAAATTGAATTAAAATAAAAGCAATGCAAATATTTAAATGAAAGTGTTGTAAATTCAGAAAATCAAAAGAGTTAAGCCTAGGGAATTTCTCAAGAAATTATGAAATATTAAATCAATAAATTACTTAAGGTTCAAGCAATAAAAATCAGATCTAAAACTCTAAACTTTTGGTAAATTAAATCAGTTCTCACTGCAAATAATATCTAAATTTAAAACCAGAAAATCCAAATCTCTTTGTAAAATTCCAAGTTAAAAATCAGCTTTAAGAACAGCTTTAGATAAGTTCACAGAATTATTAATTCAAATCTCTTTGTAAGAAACAATTCTGCTCATCAATGGTTTAATCAGGAAAATAATTATATTCTTATATTAATTTATTTCCCTAAGATAACAATTCTAGGTGATCAATCAAGAATTATTGTGAAGAACAACCAAGGATGAAGATCATAAAAGATTAAGAACCCTAAAAATCACAGATCTAATAAATCATAAAAACACTATGAAAAACCCTAAACCTAACAAGCAAATTACTCAGATATGTTAAATAAAGAACAAATCATAATTTTGAATAACATGCAATAGGTATTTGAAAAGTAAAAGAGGGAGTTCAAGAAATCTTCTCTCTACAAAGAATTCAGATCTATCTCTCCCTAAAGCTCTCAATATCCTTTCTCTCAAAAACTGCTAGAAGATAACTTAAAGGTTTCTAAAACCCAAAAACAATATATATACATCCTAAAACACGTCCAGGGGCTTATGTTGCAATTATAGAAGACTTCGGGCAAATTTGTAAAACTTCCAATTTCTTGTTCTCTCGTCGAGTAAACATGAGTGTCGATCGATGCCCTTTTGTGTGGTGTCGATCGATGCTTCGACTCTGATCCGACTCCAACTTGATTCTTTTACCGAAATGCTCCAAAATGATCCAAATTGTTTCATATTGCTCCATCCGTGCCAAATTCCTAGATAACCTGTAAAGACTCAAAAACAACCTAGAAACAAATCAAAAGACTCAAAAAGCACACTTATATCATGGTTAAAACCATAAAAACCATGATATATCACTATACTTTCTAACAAAACATTTCATCAACCTATTCACTATTTCTTTGTTGTTGGTGTTACTACTTTCTTATAGGCGACTGTTTTAAGTAAAGTGAATGACCCTTTTCTGAAAACGCATATTTCTATATAAGACTAGTTACTTCGACTATGTATAAGCATAAA
This sequence comes from Camelina sativa, assembly GCF_030686135.1. Lineage (NCBI taxonomy): Eukaryota > Viridiplantae > Streptophyta > Magnoliopsida > Brassicales > Brassicaceae > Camelina > Camelina sativa. The sequence continues at coordinate 34,338,132 of NC_141896.1, read as the reverse complement.
GTAAATAACACACAAGCTTTGTTAACGAGGTTCAATTTTTCCTTCATCCTCGGGACCTACTCCAGAACAAATTCACAAGAACAATATAGCAATTACAACTGCATATGAAACAAACATAACTATGCCTATTATTCTTTTTTAGATGAATAAACCATCAGTAGATCTCTCTATCTTGTTGATGGGGCGACACCATACATCTTGTATGCATCTCTTGAGAATACCTTTGAAACACGCAAGTCTTCATGAAACGCTCTCTTGGTATTTGATATTTATAACAATTGCACAACCTCTAGGGTTGGCAACATTCTTATTATACAACAAATAGAAAAGTTCCTATTATACAATAAATAGGAATTGGGAAATTAACAATTGCACTACCCCTAGGGTTGACAATTTTCCTATTATACAAAAAATAACAATTTCTTATTATACTACAAATAGGAAAGTTTCTCTCCATGATCCCATCTTGAATTCCATTCAAGATGTTCATCTAGCTCAGCCGCTGCCACTTGGATTGTCCAAGTCGGTCCCAAGCTTCTGTACTCAAACTCTTTAACTCAGCTTCTTGTACTACTCCCAGTACTATTTTCGGAACTAGTACATGAACTGCTTCAGACGTTTGATACCATCTATGTTGTATCTGACCCTCTTGGCTTGTCCAAGTCGTCTCCAAACTTCTGTATTTCATTGTGTGGAAACGGGTATAACTAAGTAAAAGTATTACTGTTGCAAGAATTGGAGGAGGAAACGGACATGAGGCAACCTTTAGGAATGTATTTCCTTCCTAGTGAGTACAACAAGAAAATCATGGTATCGAGAAGGTGTCATATTTATGAAACTTTGAAAATGATAGAAGGCTTGAACCATCTACTACACAGTTATGCGAGGGATTTGGTTTGAGAAGCATCCACAGTTCAAGCTCATTTTCCACATGCCAAGAGACTCAAACCACAAGGTTATGGGAATGTGGATGCTCCTTCTTCAAACGACACGCATAGAAAAAGAAGGAAGCATGGTTCGTTGTAAATAGTGTACCAATCCGTTATAGTCTAAGGGAGCACCCGTTGATGTCTAGATTAGACTGTCGGAGCTATCCACTTAATTATAAGACAGTGGGCAGTGAGGACTTCAAAATGAAGCATTTTTTAAATAAAAAAATGTTAGATTTCAAGATGTGAGAGAAAAGCTAGAGAAAATGGAACTAGGTCGTTCTCGTGATTGGTTGAAGGTGGCAGTCTTCTTCATTCTAGGAAGCATCATTGTAGACCAGAAAAAAGACTCTAGGGAAAATGCTATGGGTTTCGATGATTTTTGTCTAAGAGCGGTGAATATGACAAGTGTATATGAGAAAATATATTTTTGGGGAAGAACAGGATGAAAATAGAATCCCTAATTCTATATGTTGTCTCTTCTCTTCCCTTCTCTTCTTCCTATCGTCCAATCCTCACTAATATGGCAATGTGTGTGAAAAAATTATTGCTGAGTAGTTCTTCTATTCTCCCAAGTAGGAAATGAGCCTTGATGAGATTACTGAGGTGTTTGGTCTTCACATGCGGCATAGATGCCAAAGCACATGAGATTTTTAACACCCATAAAGATCTTCACTATTGCACCGGATCTTCACTCTACATCCGGTGCAATACTAGATTCTTGGGCTATAAAGCTAGGTCTAATTCCAGATAAATGGATTCATTATCTTATAAAGAGAATCGGGGTAAAATCTGCAATTCCAGTATCTTCCGTGCAAGAGGCCTTGAAATTCATCGATTCCAATATCTTCAAGTAGTCTTACAAGCAGCATCAAGACCAACCATCAGAATTTTCATCTCTTTCTCGGCAAAAAGATGAATGAGGTTCGTTTCCAGTGTTACACCTTCCCTTTCAGACTTGTTGCCAGCTTCATCAGCCAAACCACACAATGAAATACTTAATTACTTTAAAAAAAAAAACTTCATCATACATAAACAACCCTAAACCTGAAGGCAATAAGAAAAATACCTTCCGCATCATGCTTCAAAATATCCTTAGGCAGCAGAAGGGCAGATGTGTCTAATAGACAAGCAAAAATACACTGTTTAATATCTTGTGATAATCTAAACCAGAAAGTATAGAAATTATAAAGAATACCCATAGTTTAAGGTTCATCATGTCTTTGTCCATCAAGCTCTTGTTCTTCCATTTCTTCTTCATTTGCTTCCAACAAGTCTATTATGAAAAAGTTAGTGAGGAGATTCATAGGCGTATTACTATGCCGGATTAGACTATCTTGAACATTATCCACTTCGGCAACCATAAACACTATCCTAAGTGACACAATGACATAACCACATTTGCCAACACGTTCATCGTTACTTAACTTGCAAAAAGCAACCGGCTTGCCATATATATACCCGACAGATTCAATAACAACGCCACGGTAACCTAGAAACTTTGAGTTCTTTCATCTAGCAGCAACAGAGATATTTTCACCTCCTCATATAGTTCTGAAAATGCAGCAACATCCGCACATATGGGATAGAGATCAATGAATTTCAAGGCCTCTTGCAGGGAAGATACTGGAATTGTAGATTTTACCCCGATTCTCTTTATAAGAAAATGAATCCATTTATCTGGAATTAGACCTAGTTTTACAGCCCAAGAATCTAGTATTGCGCCAGATGTAGAGTGAAGATCCAGGCATGGAGCCATACAGAAAAGAGCACTAAAATGAGCAATAGTAAAGATCTTTATGGGTGTTAATTGATCTCCCGTGCTTTGGCATCTATGCCGCATGTGAAGACCAAACACCTCAGTAATCTCATCAAGGCTCATTCAACACTGGTTTATGTTCGCTAGCTGAAACATCTTCCTATTTGGTAGAATAGAAGAACTACTAAGCAAGAAATTTTTAACACGCATTGCCATATTAGCGAGGATTAGACGATAGGAAGAAGAGAAGGGAAGAGAAGAGACGACAGATAGAATTAGGGTTTCTATTTTCATCCTGTTTTTCCCCAAAACTTTTCCTTGGGATCATTCGATCACATGCTAAAATCGATTTCCATACAATGAGCCATTTTGGAGGGATCGTGGAGAAAGGGTGTGTTATGGCCTGTTCCAAGTTTCTGTATTTCTTTTGAGGTGAGTGAGCCTTAAATTTGAAGTCTTATTCATTTTTGATATTTGAAGCTGAGTTTAGTTATATGTGTGTTTTATAGTTTTTAGTATTTGAGGCAATTCATAAATTTGTGAACAAATTCATTGAAGAAATTCCTGAAGTGGATGAAGACTGTCATATGATGTGCATGAGAAAGTTTAAGAAAACCGAGCAGAAACGGTTTCACCTTAAGATAATAAATGATAAACTTGGTACAACAACGGTAAGTTAGACTAACAACTGAACATACTTATCCTTTGAATAATTTGGGTTGTTATGTATCTAAAGTAGATTGTCTACACACAAAATTTCTAGTGTGATTGTATCTATTGATGAAGAAATTCTACTTCTTAAAAGAATCATGGAAGAAGCTGAGGAAGATGATACCCATGATGCCGTTGTTGTAAGTTGGATGAGGCGTCTTCATAGAGGATTGTCTGTATCTTTTAAGGAGAAGTACACAACAGATGCGGCTTCTCCATGACATTTGAGACTTGTTGCCAGCTTCATCAGCCAAACCACACAATGAAATACTTAATTGCTTTCAAAGAAAAACTTCATCATACAAAAACAACACTAAACCTAGAGGCAATAGGAAGAATACCTTCCGCATCATGCTTCAAAATATCCTTAGGCAGCAGACAAGCAGATGTGTCTAATAGACAAGAAAAAATACTCTGTTTAATCTCTTGTGATAATCTAAACCAGAAAGTATAGAAATTATAAAGAATACTCATAGGTTAAGGTTCATCATGTTTTTGCCCATCAAGCTCTTGTTCTTCCATTTCTTCTTCATGTGCTTCCCACAAGTCTATTATGACAAAGTTAGTGAGGAGATTTCTATAATACGCAATCAAAGGATTTCCCCCAACGAATAATTCCCTTTGGATAGAAGGGCAGAATTTTAGGTTTTTTCATTATAGGCATATTACTATGCCGGATTAGACTACCTTGAACATTATCAACTTCAGCAACCAGAAACCCTATCCTAAGTGACAGAACAACATAACCACATTTGCCAACACGTTCACCGTTACTTAACTTGTAAAAAGCAACTGGCTCGCCATATATATACCCGACAGATTCAATAACAACGCCACGGTAACCTAGAAACTTTGAGTTCTTTCCTCTAGCACCAAAATAGATATTTTCACCCTCCTCATATAATTCTGAAAATGCAGGAACATCCGCACGTATGGGATAGAGATCGATGAATTTCAAGGCCTCTTGCAGGGAAGATACTGGAATTGCAGATTTTACCCCAATTCTCTTTATAAGAAAATTAATCCATTTATCTGGAATTAGACCTAGTTTTACAGCCCAAGAATCTAGTATTGCGCCAGATGTAGAGTGCAGATCCGGGCATGGAGCCATCCAGAAAAGAGCACTAAGATGAGCAATAGTGGAGATCTTTATGGATGTTAAAGGATCTCCTGTGCTTTGGCGTCTATGCCGCATGTGAAGACCAAAAACCTCAGTAATCTCATCAAGGCTCATTCCACACTGGTTTGTGTTTGCGAGCTGAAACATCTTCCTATTTGGTAGAATAGAAGAACAACTAAGCAAGAAATTTTTCACACACGTTGCCATATTAGCGAGGATTAGACGATATGAAGAAGAGAAGGGAAGAGAAGAGACGACATATAGAATTAGGGATTCTATTTTCGTGATGTTCTTTCCCAAAACTTTTCCTTGGGATGATTCGATCACATGCTAACATCGATTTCCATACAATTAGCCATTTTAGAGGGGTCGTGGAGAAAGGGTGTTTTATGGCCTGTTCCAGGTTTCTGTATTTCTTTTGAGGTGAGTGAGTCTTAAATTTGAAGTCTTATTTATTTTTGATATTTGAAGCTGACTTTAGTTATATGTGTGTTTTATAGTTTTTAGTATTTGAGAAAAATTCATAAATTTGGGAACGAATTCATTGGAGAAATTCCTGAATTGGATGAAAACTGTCTTATAATGTGCATGAGAAGGTTTAAGAAAACCGAGCAGAAACGGTATCATCTTAGGAAAATAAATGATAAACTTGGTATAACAACGGTTAGTTATCCTAACAACTGAACTTACTTATCCTTTGAATAATTTGGGTTTATTATTTAAAGTAGATTGTCTACACACAAAATTTATAGTGTGATTGCATCTATTGATGAAGAAATTCAACTTCTTAAAAGAATCATGGAAGAAGCTGAGGAAGATGATACCCATGATGTCGTTGTTGTTAGTTGGATGAGGCGTCTTCATAGAGGATTGTATGTATCTTTTAAGGAGATGTACATAACAGATGCGACTTCTCCATGACATTTCAGACTTGTTGCCAGCTTCATCAGCCAAACCACACAATGAAATACTTAATTGCTTTCAAAGAAAAACTTCATCATACATAAACAACACTAAACTTGAAGGCAATAGGAAGAATACCTTCCGCATCATGCTTCAAAATATCCTTAGGCAGCAGACAAGCAGATATGTCTAATAGACTAGCAAAAATACTCTGCTTAATATCTTGTGATAATCTAAACTAGAAAGTATCGAAATTATAAAGAATACCCATAGGTTAAGGTTCATCATTTCTTTGTCCATCAAGCTCTTGTTCTTCCATTTCTTCCTCATCTGCTTCCCACAAGTCTATTATGACAAAGTTAGTGAGGAGATTCATAGGCGTATTACTATGCCGGATTAGACTATCTTGAACATTATCCACTTCGGCAACCATAAACACTATCCGAAGTGACACAACGACATAACCACATTTACCAACACGTTCATCGTTACTTAATTTGCAAAAAGCAACCGGCTTGCCATATATATACCCGACAGATTCAATAACAACGCCACGGTAACCTAGAAACTTTGAGTTCTTTCATCTAGCACCAACAGAGATATTTTCACCTCCTCATATAGTTCTGAAAATGCAGCAACATCCGCACATATGGGATAGAGATCAATGAATTTCAAGGCCTCTTGCAGGGAAGATACTGGAATTGCAGATTTTACCCCGATTCTCTTTATAAGAAAATTAATCCATTTATCTGGAATTAGACCTAGTTTTACAGCCCAAGAATCTAGTATTGCGCCAGATGTAGAGTGAAGATCCGGGCATGGAGCCATACAGAAAAGAGCACTAAAATGAGCAATAGTAAAGATCTTTATGGGTGTTAATTGATCTCCCGTGCTTTGGCATCTATGCCGCATGTGAAGACCAAACACCTCAGTAATCTCATCAAGGCTCATTCAACACTGGTTTATGTTCGCGAGCTGAAACATCTTCCTATTTGGTAGAATAGAAGAACTACTAAGCAAGAAATTTTTAACACGCATTGCCATATTAGCGAGGATTAGACGATAGGAAGAAGAGAAGGGAAGAGAAGAGACGACAGATAGAATTAGGGTTTCTATTTTCATCCTGTTTTTCCCCAAAACTTTTCCTTGGGATCATTCGATCACATGCTAAAATCGATTTCCATACAATGAGCCATTTTGGAGGGATCGTGGAGAAAGGGTGTGTTATGGCCTGTTCCAGGTTTCTGTATTTCTTTTGAGGTGAGTGAGCCTTAAATTTGAAGTCTTATTCATTTTTGATATTTGAAGCTGAGTTTAGTTATATGTGTGTTTTATAGTTTTTAGTATTTGAGGCAATTCATAAATTTGGGAACAAATTCATTGAAAAAATTCCTGAAGTGGATGAAGACTGTCATATGATGTGCATGAGAAGGTTTAAGAAAATCGAGCAGAAACGGTTTCACCTTAAGATAATAAATGATAAACTTGGTACAACACCGGTAAGTTAGACTAACAACTGAACATACTTATCCTTTGAATAATTTGGGTTGTTATGTATCTAAAGTAGATTGTCTACACACAAAATTTCTAGTGTGATTGTATCTATTGGGGAAGAAATTATACTTCTTAAAAGAGTCATGGAAGAAGCTGAGGAAGATGATACCCATGATGCCGTTGTTGTAAGTTGGATGAGGCGTCTTCATAGAGGATTGTCTGTATCTTTTAAGGAGAAGTACACAACAGATGCGGCTTCTCCATGACATTTGAGACTTGTTGCCAGCTTCATCAGCCAAACCACACAATGAAATACTTAATTGCTTTCAAAGAAAAACTTCATCATACAAAAACAACACTAAACCTGGAGGCAATAGGAAGAATACCTTCCGCATCATGCTTCAAAATATCCTTAGGCAGCAGACAAGCAGATGTGTCTAATAGACAAGAAAAAATACTCTGTTTAATCTCTTGTGATAATCTAAACCAGAAAGTATAGAAATTATAAAGAATACCCATAGGTTAAGGTTCATCATGTTTTTGCCCATCAAGCTCTTGTTCTTCCATTTCTTCTTCATGTGCTTCCCACAAGTCTATTATGACAAAGTTAGTGAGGAGATTTCTATAATACGCAATCAAAGGATTTCCCCCAACGAATAATTCCCTTTGGATAGAACGGCAGAATTTTAGGTTTTTTCATTATAGGCATATTACTATGCCGGATTAGACTACCTTGAACATTATCAACTTCAGCAACCAGAAACCCTATCCTAAGTGACAGAACAACATAACCACATTTGCCAACACGTTCACCGTTACTTAACTTGCAAAAAGCAACTGGCTCGCCATATATATACCCGATAGATTCAATAACAACGCCACGGTAACCTAGAAACTTTGAGTTCTTTCCTCTAGCACCAAAATAGATATTTTCACCCTCCTCATATAATTCTGAAAATGCAGCAACATCCGCACATATGGGATAGAGATCGATGAATTTCAAGGCCTCTTGCAGGGAAGATACTGGAATTGCAGATTTTACCCCGATTCTCTTTATAAGAAAATTAATCCATTTATCTGGAATTAGACCTAGTTTTACAGCCCAAGAATCTAGTATTGCGCCAGATGTAGAGTCAAGATCCGGGCATGGAGCCATCCAGAAAAGAGCACTAAGATGAGCAATAGTGGAGATCTTTATGGATGTTAAAGGATCTCCTGTGCTTTAGCGTCTATGCCGCATGTGAAGACCAAACACCTCAGTAATCTCATCCAGGCTCATTCCACACTGGTTTGTGTTCGCGAGCTGAAACATCTTCCTATTTGGTAGAATAGAAGAACAACTAAGCAAAAAAATTTTCACACACGTTGCCATATTAGCGAGGATTAGACGATATGAAGAAGAGAAGGGAAGAGAAGAGACGACATAGAGAATTAGGGATTCAATTTTCGTCATGTTCTTCCCCAAAACTTTTCCTTGGGATCATTCGATCACATGCTAACATCGATTTCCATACAATTAGCCATTTTAGAGGGGTCGTGGAGAAAGGGTGTTTTATGGCATGTTCCAGGTTTCTGTATTTCTTTTAAGGTGAGTGAGTCTTAAATTTGAAGTCTTATTTATTTTTGATATTTGAAGCTGACTTTAGTTATATGTGTGTTTTATAGTTTTTAGTATTTGAGGCAATTCATAAATTTGGGAACGAATTCATTGGAGAAATTCCTGAATTGGATGAAAACTGTCATATGATGTGCATGAGAAGGTTTAAGAAAACCGAGCAGAAACGGTTTCATCTTAGGAAAATAAATGATAAACTTGGTATAACAACGGTTAGTTATCCTAACAACTGAACTTACTTATCCTTTGAATAATTTGGGTTTATTATTTAAAGTAGATTGTCTACACACAAAATTTATAGTGTGATTGCATCTATTGATGAAGAAATTCAACTTCTTAAAAGAATCATGGAAGAAGCTGAGGAAGATGATACCCATGATGTCGTTGTTGTTAGTTGGATGAGGCATCTTCATAGAGGATTGTATGTATCTTTTAAGGAGATGTACATAACAGATGCGACTTCTCCAGGACATTTCAGACTTGTTGCCAGCTTCATCAGCCAAACCACACAATGAAATACTTAATTGCTTTCAAAGAAAAACTTCATCATACATAAACAACACTAAACTTGAAGGCAATAGGAAGAATACCTTCCGCATCATGCTTCAAAATATCCTTAGGCAGCAGACAAGCAGATATGTCTAATAGACTAGCAAAAATACTCTGCTTAATATCTTGTGATAATCTAAACTAGAAAGTATCGAAATTATAAAGAATACCCATAGGTTAAGGTTCATCATTTCTTTGTCCATCAAGCTCTTGTTCTTCCATTTCTTCCTCATCTGCTTCCCACAAGTCTATTATGACAAAGTTAGTGAGGAGATTCATAGGCATATGCCGGATTAGACTACCTTGAACATTATCCACTTCAGCAACCAGAAACACTATCCTAAGTGACACAACGACATAACCACATTTGCCAACACGTTCATCGTTACTTAACTTGCAAAAAGCAACCGGCTCGCCATATATATACCCGACAGATTCAATAACAACGCCACGGTAACTTAGAAACTTTGAGTTCTTCCTCTAGCACCAAAATAGATATTTTCACCTCCTCTTATAATTTTGAAAAATCAGCAACCTCCGCACATATGGGATAGAGATCGATGAATTTCAAGGCCTCTTGCAGGGAAGATACTGGAATTGCAGATTTTACCCCGATTCTCTTTATAAGAAAATGAATCCATTTATCTGTAATTAGACCTAGGTTTACAGTCCAAGAATCTAGTATTGCGCCGGATGTAGAGTGAAGATCCGGGCATGGAGCCATCCTGAAAAGAGCACTAAGATGAGCAATAGTGAAGATCTTTATGTGTGTTAAAGGATCTCCTGTGCTTTGGCATCTATGCCGCATGTGAAGACCAAACACCTCAGTAATCTCATCAAGGCTCATTTCATACTGGTTTGTGTTTGCGAGCTGAAACATCTTCCTATTTGGTAGAATAGAAGAACTACTAAGAAAGAAATTTTTCACACGCATTGTCATATTAGCGAGGATTAGACGATAGGAAGAAGAGAAGGGAAGAGAAGAGACGACATATAGAATTAGGGATTCTATTTTTGTCTTGTTCTTCCCCGAAACTTTTCCTTGGGATCATTCGATCACATGCTAAAATCGATTTCCATACAATGAGCCATTTTGGAGCGGTCAATGAGAAAGGGTGTGTTGTGGCCTGTTCCAGGTTTCTGTATTTCTTTTGAGGTGAGTGAGTCTTAAATTTGAAGTCTTATTCATTTTTTATATTTGAAGCTTTGTTATATGTGTGTTTTATTAGTTTTTTTTGTATTTGAGGCAATTCATAAATTGGGGAACGAATTCGTTGAAGAAATTCTTGAAGTGGATGAAAACTGTCATATGATGTGCATGAGAAGGTTTAAGAAAACCGAGCAGAAATGGTTTCATTTTAAGAAAATAAATGATAAACTTGGTACAACAACGATTAGTTATCCTAACAACTGAACTTACTTATCCTTTTAATAATTTGGGTTGTTATGTATCTAAAGTAGATTGTCTACACACAAAATTTCTAGTGTGATTGCATCTATTGATGAAGAAATTCTACTTCTTAAAAGAATCATGGAAGAAGCTGAAGAAGATGATACCCATGATGTCGTTGTTGTTAGTTGGATGAGGCGCCTTCATAGAAGATTGTCTGTATCTTTAAAGGAGATGTACACAACAGATGCGGCTTCTCGGTTAGGACAAAACAATACGAATGTGGTGGTCGATGAAATAGACGCCACTGAACAACCAAGAGTATATACTATTGAATTGGTTGATCTTCTACATGAAGCAGGATTTGAAAATCCAGTTCGATAAAATTTTGGCGAAGATTGATTGGCTTGTAAAAAGGATCGAACCAGGAGAAGTATATGTGAAGGAGCAAGAGAAATCAAAGGTAAGATACTATAGTAATACTTGGTAATACTAGAGTATAACAAGTATTTAAAATATTTGGTTTTATGGCAGGCGCTTGTAGATGAGCTCCCTGTAGATTCACCAAAAGTGCATCTGAGTACTTCGCAAGTAGAAGAAGGAAGAGGGAAGAAGAAGAGGGGTGTTTAACGCTGCGAGACGAGTTAAGTTAACCACTCGTTTTTATTGCAATTTTGGGTTAGAAAAACCCTCAGGGTCGAGTATAAAAAGGATACTTCGACTTCTTTAGCCTCTTTTTGTTGTTTTCCTAGAGATAAAAGAAAGAGAGATCGGTTCTTGTGAGTTTTGGAGATTTGTGGCTGTTTTCGTGGAAATCTGTAGTTGGGATCGTTGTAGGAGCTTGCTAGGAGCGTAGATTTGTTGGTGTAGGGTCAGATTCTTCTTTGGCAAAGGTGAGTGCAGAACCATGACTTATCTAAGCTTGAGATTTCTCTAATTTTCGTGTTTATGTGTTATGTGGTTAATTCCTTGGCTTGTAATTAGAACATTTTTGAGTCACATGGGGCTTTGTGAGGCTTCTTTGTGGCATTGGATCGAGATTGATGTGTTTAGGAACATAGATGGTGAGGATCTTGAGGAAAGACGATGCTCGGCATGTGCGAGGATGACGCGATAAGACCTAGGAGTATCAGTTGATGCCATGTGGAGGTGTCGGTCGATGCAATTAGAGATTTTGAGAAATGTCGAGCATGCATCGGTTGATGCAGTTTTTGTTTCGGTCGATGCAGTGTTGGTGTCGGTCGATGCAGTTGAGTCTTGCATCGATCAATGCAGGCTTGCGTCGGTCGATGCAACCCCAGCCAGTGTCGGTCGATGCATTGGTTGGTGTCGGTCAATACAGTTGTCCTTGTTTGTTGATGATTATTGTTTGATGGTTAAAGTATCTCAATTGCTTGTGGGTATAACCAGTAGATGGGAGGATTGCCTCACTGAGTGTTTATGACAATACTTATGCATCTCAATTTGTTTTTGTGGTGCAGGTAAAGGAAAAGGGTGATCGTAGAATCAAGGTGATGAAGAGGAGGATGTTCTAGTGGCTTGTTGTTGTTGTCTAGCTTCTGTTAGGTTGCTAGAGTTGAGTATTCCAATGTTGCTAGGTTGCTGGTTATTTGGTTTATGATTCTGTTGGATTGAATCATTGGTTATTGGTTTATTGTGTATTGGTTATTGGTTTAATGGTATCGTTTATTTTTCTCCTGTTTGGTTTGATTGTGGTTAGGTGGCTAGTGGGTATGAGACCACTAGTTAAATAATATTATATTAAAAAGAAAAAAAATGGATCGGATCGTTTTAGAAGTAGAATAAGAGAGCAGAGAAAAGTTTATGTAGATTAAAGAGAGGTTAAAAGGGGTTTTCACCAAGAGGTGACTCCTCGATAAGAGGTGAGTTTTTACAACAAGAGTTAACATAACTAACACAACAAAATAATAAGAGCTCCATGAGCTTAACAAAAGGATTTTCAACTTGAAAAAGTTTTACAATATTTGAAAAGTCTATTGGAACCAATTCGGATTTGTCTTTGAAGCCAACCGTCACGAGATCCTCGACCAACGGGTGGTCATAAGCGGCTCTAGCGGATAACACATTTGAGCTTGTAAAAGAGTGTTCCATGGGGGAACAGTTGGAGGGTTTCTTGCTAACAAGAGAGGGTTCAAAAGCATGGGAGCAAAGTCTTTCAATATTTTAGCAACAGACCTCATGAATCTAGCTAAGCTATAACCGGGGTGCACAGAGAAAGGGTATCAAACCGCAACAAAGCAGGTGGATCCTCCCTCACATGAAGCACAAAGCCATGGAGGTTAAAGAATTCCACACAAAGCTTGTAGTCGGTTTGGCCTAGAGAGTTATCAACAGACCCAAGCTTACAAACTAGTGGCGATAGGTGGGAAATGGGAGAAATGGGTATAAACATCGGGTTCAAGTACAAAGTCGAGTCAGGTTCATACTTATAGCTACACATTGCAAACATCTAACCAACGCTAATATACTGCCTCGACACACATGCAAGCCATTCTAAAGACGTCAATGTTCTGCTACCGAGGAGTCCTCGACTAGACCAAGTAGAGGTAATGGGTGCTAAAGAGGCTGAGCTTGATATAAACCTATCAATAGCGGATCTAGGAGGGTTCATACTCGATTCAAGGTCAAGGAGTAGGACAATGGCTTGAAACGCATTACAGCACATAATGTTCGAGAAAGATACAACTGCACAATACTTCAACATTAAGTTTGCATCCGGTGACAAGTAAAGTGCAATTTCCATACGGTTTCAAGATTGAATAAGCTAGTCTTCTCTAAGAACAGTGTTCCTATGACCAAATGGGAGATCAGTCTCTCCATTATCAAACAAATACGATTCTGAGTAAGGCTAAACAGAGCAATTGAGAAATCAGACCTGGATATGGGCCACAATGGGGTTAATGGGCTACAAAGATAAGTGAGGCCCATCCTAAAAAGACCCTAGGGTTGATGCTGTTGGGTGATGGGAGAAGAAGTCGTTGCCGTTATGCAGGATCGGAGTGCGTGTGGCGGTCAAGCACCTGGGGGAACCATCCATCAGTTTTTGAGCTCACTGTGTTCTGTCGGCGTTCCCACTGGAAAAAGGCACACTTGATGGTCTAAGAGAAGCTTATGCCATCAACGAAACCCAGTGGGAAGGAAACAATGGTGGTGTCGGTGCTAGTCCAGATCTAGAGCCAATTGGTGAAGCGATGAAGTTTTGCTCAAATGTAATAGATGAGGAGCAGCGTGCCTGTTGTGAAGCTTCTGTTTTTGGGTTTACGAGGGGGATCACATCCGAGATCTGAATCAGATCGTAGCTTGTAGAGCAGCGATGTACTCTTCCGTTAGTAAAGTAACCCTTCGAGAAAAGATTTCTTAGAAGGTTGCAAATGGATTTTTAGGGGAAAAGAACTTATAAGTAGAATAAGAGAGCAGAGAAAAGCTTATATAGATTAAAAAGAGGTTAAAAGGGTTTGTCACCCCCACCCCCCACCCTGACGCCAGCGAACAGAGGCCTCACCGGCGCTGGAAGACATAGTTTGTAAGAGAGTCTTGAGCCCCATACCTAAGTGCTTTTTCCCTAATGTGACATCCTCAATCATATATTTTTTAATTTATCCAGGTAATTTTAATGTTAAGTATTTTTAACTAGAAGTTTGATCTTTAATTATCATTTATCTTTTGGTTGTCATCTTTTATACTCCTTCAAATTTGATTCAAAAACTCTATTAAATTTTATTTTAACCCAAATTTTAGATGACATACTGTATTTAAGTTTTTTTAAAAAAATCAAAAACTCACATTATAAAATTTAGCCATAGGCGTCTGGAGAATTGGTACGGCACTGAGTGCGGCCTCCATAGCTCTCACTATTCCTTAAAGGATAACACGGCGCTAGTTTGAATGTCACTAACCATTTCTAATATCTAACTTTGCGTTTTAAAGATAAAAGAAAAAGGGGTAAAACATTGGGGGATCTTATAGAAAACGAGGTAGCAATTGCTCCCCCTGATGGAACCATGAGTCTTTGGTTAAAATTTTGTTTGCCATACTGTAAGAGTTCTAGGGATAACGGAGTAGCTTTTAGAAATGTTTTACACATTTTAGTATTAGAAACAAGGAAAGTTTACCGTAAAGCTTTCGTTTTTTTTTTCAATTATTGCGTAGGTTTTTTTAATCTTAATCGTTTTAAGAAGAATAAAAATCAGAATGATTGGAGATTTGTGTTATGCAACTTGGATCCACGTCTCAAAAAAAAGGAAATTCTCTATCTTTCGTTGACATGTTCTTCGTATGCTTTAAAACTAATTTAATAACCCTTCATTCTTTATCAACTTACCTTATCCGTGTTATGTTCTTCAAAAAAAAAGAAAACTACGAGGGTCAGCTAGAAATGAAGAGATGGAGTTGACTTAACTTAATGTCCAACCTGGTAGAGGCATTTCTTTTTAGTGAAAATTTCACAGAGAACGGCAAACTTTGTACTATTTTCGGGTTAAACCATAGATTAACTCATAGGTTTATGATTTTCAGGTTAAACCAATGCGAATATTATTACCAATACGTAGTTAGAAACTTCAAGGATTTTTTAAACATATTTTCTATTTTCTATATTTTAGTGACTTAGGTGGTTGACAATTTCTGGGATTATTAATTAATGTCGACTTGAAAACGTCACAACGATTAATATTTCATTACTTAAAAAGAAGTCAAGGTCGTAATCCTCCAAAACAAAGAAAAGATGAAGTATTTTCATGGAGTTTTATGTGTGTTCATCATCACATTTGCTTTTACACATGTTGGGGCTCAGGATCAAAATGGTATTAACTTTTAAACTCTGAAATTAAGGAAAACTCATCTTTATTTTATTTTATTTTTCATTTTTTCTTAATTCCCTCGTCTTATTAGGATTTATCACTTTGGATTGTGGTCTGTTACCTGATGGGTCTCCATATACCAATCCATCTACGGGATTGACATTCACTTCAGATTCTAGTTTCATCGCGAGTGGAAAGAACGGTCGAGTCAGTAAGGATTCTGAGCGAAACTTCGAAAAGGCTTTTATAACTCTGCGATATTTTCCAGATGGAGAAAGAAACTGTTATAGCCTGAAGGTCACGCAAGGAACAAATTACTTGATTAGAGCATCTTTCTTATATGGAAATTATGATGGTCTTAATACTATCCCAAATTTTGATCTATTTATTGGCCCTAATAAGTGGACAACTGTGAACTTTAATGGAACCGGAGGTGGTCTGTTTGAGGAGATGATTCACATGTCTAGGTCAAGCTCTTTGCATATTTGTCTTGTCAAGACTGGAACAACCACGCCGATGATATCAACCTTGGAGCTACGACCACTGAGAAGTGATACTTACATTAGTGCCAATGGGAGCTCATTGCAACTCTTTTTCAGAGGTTATCTTGACGATTCAGTTCCCGTTTTACGGTAAGTAAACTTTGACTTATGAAAAGAATCTTAACGATTGAGGTTCAGGTACGTAACGTCTTGGATTTTTGTACATATATATATATATGGTAAAAAGATTATAGACAATAACAGATAAATATGATGAAAGATCGAAACTATGAATCTGTATTCAAAGCCAAACATTATAGAGTTCATTTTCTATGTCTATATCTAAATCTAATACAAGACTTTGGTAGGTACCCTGATGATGTCTATGACCGGAGATGGTTCCCATTCACTAATAAGGAGTGGACACTTGTAACTACCACTCTCAATGTAAACACTTCAAATGGTTTTGATCTACCACAAGGTGCAATGGCATCGGCTGCAACCCGTGAAAATGATAATGGGACATGGGAATTTCCATGGAGCTTAAAGGATTCTACAACACGGTTTCACATTTACCTTCACTTCGCAGAGATTGAAACTTTGTTAGCCAATGAGACCAGGGAATTCAATGTGTTTCTGAATGGAAAACTTTTTTATGGACCATATAGTCCTACCAGTTTAAGTATAGGAACTATGAGCACACAACCCGAATCGTCATTGACATGCAAAGGAGGGAGTTGCCTGTTGCAGCTAGTGAAAACAACAAAGTCAACTCTTCCTCCTCTCATCAACGCTATTGAACTTTTTACAGTTGTTGAGTTTCCTCAGTCAGAAACGAACCAAGATGAAGGTGCATAAATTGACCTTTAAATACATATGAATTATAGCTTTGCACGTGTTTGATTCTTATATTATTAACTATGCAATTCCAGTGAGTGCCATCAAGAAGATCCAAATTGATTATGGATTGAGTAGAATTAATTGGCAAGGAGATCCATGTGTCCCGGAACAATTTCTGTGGGCTGGTTTAAAATGCAACAACACTGATAGCTCTAATCCACCAACGATCACTTTCCTGTAAGATTTTTGAATCATAAGCAGTACCATAATTAAAATAAAATCTCTAGTTTAAGTATAACAAATTTGAATGTATATTCATGAATAAATTACTAGAAACTTGTCTTCAAGTGCATTAACTGGGATGATCACATCTTCCATCCAGAATTTGACCCATCTACAAGAGTTGTAAGTATCACACATACATTAACAAAAGTATAATTTTTTTACTTCTCTTATGTGTTGGAGTTTTTTTATATTTAAATAAAAATCAAATGCCAGGGATTTGTCAAATAACGACTTGGTTGGGGGTGTGCCTGAGTTTCTAGCTGACATAAAATCGCTCTTGATCATGTACGTTAGTTTCTTATAAGAAAGTATGAAACATAATAATCTCTTCCAACTATTCTCATAGAATCTAATTGACCTTGTGTTATATATCTCTTTTTATACCTTAACAGAAACTTAAGTGGAAACAATTTTAGTGGTCAACTTCCTCAAAAGCTTCTACAAAAGAAAGGATTAAAGTTAAAGTAAGTATCTAATTATATATTTCCATTTGATGATTATCATAGCTTTGATAAATAAAATATATTGAATAGCATTTTTAATTCATAGTGTTGACGGCAACCATAGGCTTATTTGCACAGAAGGACCATGTGTAAATAAATCTGGAGAAAGTGGACATCCCAAAAAGAGTATAATTGTACCAGTTGTTTCGTCCGTTGCTTTAATAGCTGTTCTTGTAGCTGCATTGATTTTGTTTTTTGTTCTTAAAAATAAAAATTCATCACGGAGTAAAGGTATTTGTAGCAGAATCAAAAGCTTTGATAAGCACTACGTACCACTATAGTAAAGACTAGAAAATCATATGAAAGTTTTGTGTTGCAGCAAATAATAGAACTTCAAGATCATCCGAGCCACCAAGGATAACGAGAAAGAAAATATTTACTTATGCAGAAGTTATTGAAATGACAAATAACTTTGAAACTGTTCTTGGGAAAGGAGGGTTTGGTATGGTTTATCATGGATATGTAAATGGTACAGAGCCGGTTGCTGTTAAAGTACTCTCACATGCTTCAAACCATGGCCATAAACAATTCAAGGCAGAGGTACTAACACAACGATATTCCTTTATATATGCAAGTGTCTTTTATAACTTTTGATAAATATGGACCATATATCTGAATTTTATGTGTGCTTTTGTGGTTTGTTAGGTTGAACTTCTTTTAAGAGTTCATCACAAGAATTTGGTAAGCCTAGTTGGATACTGCGAAAAAGGGAAGGAACTGGCGCTCGTCTATGAATACATGGCTAATGGAGACTTAAAAGAGTTTTTTTCAGGTGAAGCAAATTTAAATATGTATCAAACACCTAATCTTAATCCACTGTCGATCCAACAAAACATATAACAAATTCACAAGCTAACGTCCTTATTAAAACACGTAGGGAAGCGCGGTGATGATGTTTTAAGGTGGGAAACTAGGTTACAAATAGCACTCGAGGCCGCACAAGGTTAATAAAGCTTAATGAACCTATTCATTTCCTCTTAAAAACTCTAGTTTCAAATGATAAAATTTGGTAAAAATGATTTTTTTTTTTTTTTTTTCACTAGGTTTGGAGTACTTACATAAAGGATGCAAACCACCAATTATTCATAGAGATGTCAAAACAGCAAATATATTGTTGGATGAACACTTCCGAGCCAAACTTGCTGACTTTGGACTTTCGAGATCACTTCTAAACGACGGAGAAAGTCATGTCTCCACGGTTGTAGCAGGAACTATTGGTTACCTTGATCCAGAGTATTAACTAAACCATCTTTTTATATTCTTACTTAGCTTCAAATGATTTAAACTCTTTACCATATTTTAAAAAATGTCTTGCAGATATTATAGAACAAATAGGATGACAGAGAAGAGTGATGTGTATAGTTTCGGGGTCGTTTTATTGGAGATCATAACAAATCGACCCGTGATTGAGCAGAGTCGCGAGAAGCCACACATAGCGGAATGGGTGAATTTAATGATTATCATAGGAGATATTAGAAAAATTGTTGATCCAAGTCTCAAGAAGGATTACCACTCTGATTCAGTTTGGAAATTTGTGGAGCTAGCAATGACTTGTGTGAATGCATCTTCAATAGCAAGACCGACCATGTCTCAAGTTGTTACCGAATTAACCGAGTGTATAACATTAGAAAACTCAAGGGGTGGGAAAAGTCATAACATGGGCTCTGAGAGTTCTAGAGATATGGCCATGATCTTTGATACTGAAGTGAACCCCGTGGCTCGCTAGACCGCGCATAAAGAAATTTCGGTTGCATTTTATTGTGATTATTTACATAAACAAATGATATTGTTTCGTCATCTCTTCGATTTTACTATCGCCAAAGAAGATAAATTTGATAAATTTTTTCACCTGTAATAGTTATAGCAGATAAAGAAAACAAAATGTTTGCATAGGTGAAATGTGTGAAGAATAATTTTTTTTTGTGACAAATTGGGTATATTACATTCATAGAGCTACAAGATCAAATTCTGTTCTGAAAGTCGTTGTAAAATTGGTTGAATAAATTATTAGTTGTCAAAAAAACACTATACTGTATAGTTGAATCTGTCAATTTGTCAAAGGTTTCTTTACGTCTCTTTCCATTTCCATGTTATACATTCTTTTTGTAAATGTAATATACCTTTGACATGTTTACGTCTCTTTCCTGGTTCAAAACCACGTGGACCAAATCTAGATTTTCTACTACTTATAAAACAATTTTGTAAGTATTCTAAACCTAAGTTGCATATCTCTAAGCTGCCCTTGAGACCTTAAACCTAAGTTGCATATCTCTGTTTCAGAATTAAATACAATCTAAATGCTAATAATACGATTTACCAACAGGGGAAAAAGTCTAGTTATTCTAATGCAAATTCAGATTCAAATAACAATTACATGTGGACACTGAGTTGAAGCTTTTAGACATTAGATCATTCTTCGCTCCGGTTGAATGCAGAGAGATTGTAGCATTCTTTAAACAACAGAGCGATTCTTAAATAATAGAGATTGCTTTTTCACCAGTCTGCTTTTGTGAAGGATCGTCTACTCATTGAGAATCTCCTTCTTGCTACAGAACTAGTGAAAGACTACCATAAGGATACCATCTCAAGTCGCTGTGCTATCAAAATTGACATCTCCAAAGCTTTTGATTCTGTTCAATGGTCCTTTCTCAGGAACGTTCTAGCTGCATGGCATTCCCACCAGATTTCATTCATTGGATCATGCTCTGCGTCACTACTGCGTATTTCTCGGTGCATGTTAACGGTGAGCTAGCTGGTTATTTCAACAGTTCCAGGGGGTTGAGGCAGGGATGTTCAGTCTCCCCATATCTTTTTGTTATCTGCATGGACGTCCTGTCTAAGATGTTGGATAAAGCTGCAGTGATGCAAAAATTTGGGTTCCATCCGCGCTGTAAAACGATGGGTCTAACTCATCTTACGTTTGCGGATGACATTATGGTCTTCACTGATGGTCAAGTTTGGTCGATCGAGGGTATAGTTGAGACTTTTGCTGCTTTTGGGAGACAGTCAGGACTTCAAATTAGCTTAGAGAAGTCAACGTTATATTTTGGGGGACTCACAACAGCTCTAGATGAGATGAATCGGTTCCCTTTTGAGGTTGGTACACTCCCAGTCCGTTACTTTGGTCTGCCACTTGTGACCAAACGCCTTTCCACCACAGACCTTCTACCACTGTTCGAGCAGATAAAGAGGAAAATAGGTTCTTGGACTACACGTTTCCTCTCTTATGCTGGTCGTCTAAATTTGATTGCGTCAGTGCTGTGGAGTATTTGTAATTTCTGGATCGCAGCTATTAGACTTCCCCGGTCGTGTATACGTCACCTTGACAAACTATGTTCCGCTTATCTTTGGTCCGGTACGGAGCTGAAACTGAGTATAGCTAAGATCGCTTGGGTCGATGTATGTAAGCCTAAACAGGAGGGAGGTTTAGGTTTACGTTCTCTTAAGGAGGCAAATGACGTCTGTTGTTTGAAGTTAATTTGGCGCATCGTGTCTCATGGTAACTCGTTTTGGGTAAAGTGGATTGATCAGAACCTTCTCCGCCATGGTTCATTCTGGGCTGTCGAATCCAATTCATCCCCCGGGTCTTAGATGTGGTGCAAACTCCTCAAGTACAAAGAGGTTGCAAAGACGTTCTGCAAGACAGAGGTACGGGATGGTACACTCACTTCTTTCGGGTATGATGATTGGTCTGGTTTGGGTAGGCTTGCGGATGTGGTTGGTGATCGCGTCTTTGATTTGGGAGTTGATCGGCAAGCTACAGTTGCAGAAGTTTGGGCTCAGCGTAGGCGACGTCGTCACCGTCTTGATGTGCTCAATTCTGTCGAAGCGGCGTTGATTCGCACCTCACAAAACCGTGTTGAAGGAGTTGACAGAGTTCTCTGGCGTAGAAAGAATGACGTCTTCAGGCCTCGTTTCTCAACAAAACAGACCTGGACTCTCCTTCGTACGGCCTCTAACAGAGTCGCTTGGTATTAGGGTGTTTGGTTCACCCACAACACCCCGAAGTACTCTTTCTGCGTTTGGTTGGCAGTTTGGGATAGATTGTCCACTGGTGACCGTATGCTTCAATGGAATCAAAATGCTGTCTCGACTTGTCCCTTCTGCAGTAACACATTAGAATCCCGTAATCATTTGTTCTTCAGTTGTAGCTACACATCGGAGGTATTGGGAGCTTTGGCTAAGGACATCTTCCGACTGGAGTACTCTACGGATGGGTCTACTATCATCACTTGCGTGTCGAGCCAAT
The DNA here is from genome assembly GCF_030686135.1 of Camelina sativa. Taxonomy (NCBI): domain Eukaryota; kingdom Viridiplantae; phylum Streptophyta; class Magnoliopsida; order Brassicales; family Brassicaceae; genus Camelina; species Camelina sativa. The sequence goes on along the minus strand of NC_141896.1, from coordinate 34,316,483 downwards.
GGTCGGACAGGGTGCTTGGGTTTATAGCTCGCTATATTTTCCAAGCAGCTATTCATACCCTCTGGCGGGAGCGCAATGCCCGCCGGCATGGTAAGGCTCCGGTACCGGCGGCTAGTCTAATCACAATGCTTGACAAACAAGTGCGAAACCAACTTTTGGCTATCTCTGCAATGGGTGACCGTCGAGACGAGGATGGTCTCCAGATGTGGTTTGCTTCGAGATTTCAAGGATGAATATGTTGTAGATTCTCTTTCTTTAAGTTTTTAAATAACACATGTTGCATTTGATGTAAAAATGCTATTTTTTCTTTGAATCTAATTTAACATTTTATTCAAAAAATAAAATAATAATCGAGATTGTAACACTTACTGTAATTACAATTCTTTTGCCACAGCCCTCAAAAGACTCATGGGAGTCACAAGACTCACAACAATATCCCTACATGTGACGGACTAGATTAGTTTCAGTTTTTATATCCAATTTTTCTTACGAGGTTTGCTTAAGTTAGGGATTAAGACGGCATTTATTTCCGATGTCATCTATCTAGAAGATTCCTAAAACAAAATAAATGAAAACAAGAATACTATAGAATAGACAATAAGGTCTTAAAAAGCTTTTAAACAATAAGAAACAAAAAAATGAAAAATGAAAAAAACAGAGTTTTATGAAAACACTAATTTGCTCTCAACTCCCAAATCACACAATTAGGACATGATAACCAGAAATAACATAATAGCTAAGCAAATAGAGTGATAGAGATCACAAAAAAACCTGTACAATAATGACATCATTCTCGCAGCCAAAATAGCTAAGACTCTTGTACTTGAATCTGTTTTTGGCCTCCAAGATCAAATTGGCTAAACCTGTCCTCACTCTAGGTTAGCTAGTAATTCGTACGTACTTGTTCTGGATGAAGGCTGTCAGCTGCTTGTTCTTCATAGATGGAGCACGGCGTTTTTGGTTTTGGCCTTTTTTTTAATGATTACTAACTAGGCCTTGGTGTTAAGGGTTTTACCTAAGTAGCTTCATATCATTAACATTAAGATCCTCTACATAGTCAATAAAGGCAGAGAAACCATACCACAAATCTCAGGGTATTTTTCAAAACCTTGGATTTCAACTAGTAGTAAACATAATACAGTTTAGATGCAAATTCCATGGGCAAAACAATTTCACTACTCATCCCAACATCGGAAAATTTGAGTTCAACCTTAACGTCTTTATTCTCATCCCACAGAGAGTAGACATATTTGGACCATTTCTGTTTCTCAACATCTTCTAGAACCCACACACAACTCAATATGGGAAATCCACCATCACAAGCTTGCTTCCCACCTAATGGCCAAATACTCCGCCAGAATTTTGCGTCTACAAGCTTGAATTTCTCAGACCTAACATCCAAGCAAACTATCACATAAGGCCCTTGCTCATAAGACCTGTGATAAATTGGTCTACCTAAGTAATACAAAACCCCATTGATGCATATCCTTTTACAACAACATTCATGGGGCAAGGGACAATGAATATTATATCTCCACCTCAATTTTCCAGTTCCTAACGTCAGAATTTTATGGTCAATATCGATGAGCCATGAACAACACCTTGAATTGCTTGTCAATGGGATCAAACCCTAAAAAGCTTATCTGCTCCTTGTACCTTCTCATTTTAGGGTAAGATCCCATAATGCCACGTAAGACGATTACATATCATAGGCCTTGTGTCCTCATCATCTCCATCCATTGAGATCTTCATACTTTAGAAGTAGATCAAACCAGAGGCATAGCTACACATGTATTGGCTTATATCCTCATGGAGACGCGTCTTCTTATTCCTCAAGAGCGACATACGGAGTCTGAGGCTGAGGCGACGAGAAGAAGAACTACTCACCAATCACCATGTTGTTTGACCTCAAATAAAAGACGCGTCCGAGCCGAGGATTGGGTCAAGAACAGCTCCGTGAAATATGGGCGGCAAAGCATGGAACCCCATAGCTTCGACAAGCAACGAAACCTGGCGATAGACTTTTCCGGCAATCTCAAGAATATCTCGTTAATTAGATCAGTTGGGATGGAATCTGAAATTATTTCCACTTTTCATGATCGTTGTATCGGATTTTCTGATAAGCAGGAGAGATATTTAGTACATATATATAGGGTTATGGTTTCTAAATATAAATCAGAAAATCCTGGCCGTTGATTAAAAATGAATCTCATGCAATTAGCTATCGTCCTTCAGTCCTGTTTCCTATGCTTTTCACTTCTTTTGTTTTGTTTTGTCATTTTGTGATTTTTATAGTCTTATAGAAGAAGTGACAAAGAGCTAAACCTTTCGAGTATACTCGAATTAGAAAATAAAATGTATCTATGCTTCTTCTTCGTCTGGTTCTCTCTGACGTATACTGCAAGAAACTGTAATGGTGCTTAAGTTTCTTTCCTCAGTCATGCTATAGAGGCACCAATAATAATCGTATTTGCAGCCGAGAGACCTCTTACCAAAGCCATTTTTTGTTTTCTGAAACTAAATTGAGTCTTGGTTTTTAACTACTCTTAAGGAGTCCAACATATGTCAAATTCTTGCAGAAATAAATAAGTACTAATAACTCAAGAATCTATCATGTTACGTATGAATTCATGATATCCAATTTTTCTTAAAGAGATTTGTTCAACTTAGAAATTAAATACAACAGTTATTTCTGGTAGCATCTAGGATAAAACATTAGTTTGTTCCTAGGCACCGTGTAACAAAACTAGAACATATATATAACAAAATAAAAAGCAACTTGTTAATGGGTCAAAGTGATAAATTAAAGTGTCACACTCCCAGGTTTTGACACCTGCAAATTCATCATCATCATCTAAAAGACGCAGAGCTTCAAATTTGTTAATGCTCTCAAAGGAACCACGATGTTTTTGCGGGTGAGAAACAATCATCACTTCAGGATCTTCTCTATATGATGTTGATATGCTGCTCGTGGGTTTACACTTCTGTTCTGGTGGGCTTATAGACGTTGCGGATTCTCTACAAAGGTGTAAACTCTATTCAGATTCTCCATCGCTTCATGGTTACAATGGATTCCAACATGTTGGAGAGTGTTCCTTTCAGGATTGTAGTAGAGAACGTAACATAAAAACCATTTAGATGTAAGTTTCTTCGACAAAACAAAAAATTGAATACACTTAGATATGTATTTTTGCTTTTAAAAAAAAAAAAAGAAAAAAAAAAGAAAAAAACTAATTAGAAGACAACTTTAATTTTGTTCAACGTTAAACCCTATAAATATTACATTTTATAATGTAATATTTAGACATGTTTAATATACAAAACTTTAAAGTTAAGATAAACATTATTTTTAATATACAAAACTTTAAAGTTAGACATGTTTTGTAATTTCTTGCTTTAAATTTTGCTTTTTTATTTGTCAATTTGATTCTTTATAAGTTAGATTCAAAAAAACGATTTTATAAAATGGTTTTTTCTGATTTTCAGGATGGCATAAAAAATTTGAGAACTTATATAAATTTTTGATTAATTTATGAAAATTTCAGTATAGTTTTATTTAAAATTAGTTAGAAAAATATTAAAATTATTTTGTATGAGATTACAATATATAGAAAAAATATATTTAAGATAATGTTAGTTTTTAAATACGAGATAATATTAGTTTTCATTTTTTCCTTCGATAATTATTTTGTATTAATTTTTCATATTGATATAGTTCACAAATTATATTGATATGAAAATTGTAACTTTTACCAATCATGATTATTACAGAAAAGTAAATTTTAATTTTATTATGATGTCATGTACAATTATATTGTATTGCGAGATAAAATGTATGAACTCTAAACTCGTTTTTTTAAAATATAAAACTAAATAAAATACAAAATTAACATTTGAAAGCTACTTAAAATTTCATATATATGCGTAATTTACTGGCTCTAACCAAGTATTTTATGATTATAATATTCTTTAATCACTCATTTCTTGACTCTTGCATATAAACATAAATATATATATATATATATATGTATATATCTTATTTATTTTCGTTCATCTATTTTTCTAATGTTACTACATTTAAAGTCTTTCAAAATGGATCTATAACTTTTAAACATATTCCCAATCAATTATGTGAGATATATATATTTATGTTTATATGTGTTGGGCATAATTTTAATCATATAAATTATAATAGATAAATTCTATTATAATTATGATATATTCCATAAATAATAGAAATAAATATGTATTCTCTAGAAGATTCTATTGATATGGGCCGTAACGGCAAGCATTGAGTTAATACGGGCCGTAACTGGACCTTGACACCGACTGTGTTCCTTGACGAAACGACATTGTCAAGAGAATATTCGAAGTTGATCTCATCAAGAGAATATTGGAAAATAACCTTATCTTGTGAAGAGAATATTGGAAAACGGCCTTATCTCATGAAGAGACGGTTACACGAATCCAAGTCCCATGAGGATTAGGGTTGGGAAGGTTTCTCTATAAAAAGGGAGCTACGTCTTCATGATACGAGAGGAAATCAATAGCAAAGGCAAGATACTTCACGAAGCTTCAAGACGCACAACTCAGTTCATAGATTGACTCACTGTGCTTGATTTCTTGTACTTTGCAATCGATACTTTGATTAATCAAAGCAACTATTCAACATCTGTTTCTTGTTTCCGTAGTCTTTAAACAAATCGATTAATTTTGCCCAAACAATATGCAAGAGTCAAGAAATGAGTGATATATATATATATACCGATAGAGGTTTAGGAAAATAAAATTTATCATTAAATTCATTAAAATCTTAATTTTGATATTTTAGAGAATATTTGATATAATTATGTTGATTTTATAGAAATCATTATAATTTTGAATTAAAAAAAATTAAAGTAATTATATATTATAATATCTTTCTCAAAAATAAATTGTTTTGGTCTATTAAGTATGAAAATTTTGCGGCTTGGAGTCAACATTGAGGATTTGACGTGAGAGTTTAGCAAAGGGTTATTGTCAAATTGGCAACTTTTGCCTTCAAATCTTTTAAATACGGACTTTTCGTCATCCATATGTATTTGGGCAGAGTCATTAGTAAAAATAGTAAAGATAAAGAATAGAAAAAGATTTTTGTTCGTCAATGGTAGATATCTCCGATAATTTTTGTTATGCATTATGTAAAAAAAAAAAGGTGATTACACAACATTGAGTTGCATCACAATATATTGGGTTGCACTCTTGTTGTACATAAATTGCTCTAGAATTTTTAATTCTTCCAAATTTCTCCTTTCACATATCCAATTTGCAATGTGTTTGAATGTGAATGTCGTGTTTTCGATCACAAAGTTTATGAAATTTTCAAGTCATCTTGTGGGTGGCTCGATATGGGTGTATTTTTTGTGGGTGGCTCGATATGGGTGTTTCCAGCCATCTTCATAAAAAAAAAAAAAGCTGTGTAAGATATTGGCAGATATGTCTACCGGAGCCTTAGATGCAGCAGAGAGATTCAGCGAACGCAAGAGAGAAAAAAAAAAACCCAGAAGGAGATGGACCAAATCAAGCATGCAAAACACCTATGACAGAATCAAACATACCTACACAAGAACCAACACAAACATAACAGAAACAGAAATTTCAAAAATGAAGTGAAGTTAATTATGCAGCTTGCGAGATTTCAGATCAGGCAACTTGGCTTCCCTTGTTTGGTCATGTTGGCTGCTTTACCAAAAACATGCGTAAGATATTGGTAGATACATGTGAGCTTCCGGAAAAAGATTAAAAAAAAAAAGTAGAAACTGATCTACAAAAGAATATTAAGCCGTAGCAAACATAACTTCTTGACAGGAAACATAGCATACCTTAACACATAAACCTCAAGGTTGAGAGTCAAACATAACATAACCTACAATTAAAGAACCTACCTTCGGACATAGGAAACAAACTGACCTAGACAAGAAGTAGGCCTTGAAATAAACAAACAGAGAAGTTTAAACTACAAAATCAAAACCAAACATCCAAACCAAAATTTCCTCTAAATTTCATTTAACTAACAAGGCCCTCAATTCTATGGAAAAGAAATATACATCCAATTTCATTAGTTTTCAGTTCAGCGTAAGAAGAAACAAAAAATAATATATATATATATATATATATATATATATTGAAATTTCGAATTCACAAACTAAAATACCTGGATCGTATGCTAAAAAATTTTCAATCTAAACAAATAGCAAAAAAGAAAAACACAATTCAATTTCATTACTATTTTGATTCACAAGCTAAAAAAAAAATCAGAATCGAATGCAAAAAAGTTCACAAATTCAATTTCACTAATATTTTGATCCACAGGTTTAAAAATAATCAGAATCGATGCAAAAAAATTCACAAGTACGATTTATTTTTTGAAAGAAAAATAAATTCGAATCAAATACTTATAAATTAGATAGACTAGCTAGATGATTCAACATGCTTGCTATCTGTGTGATAAATCTTTCTTGTAAGAAAAATAAAAAAAAGATTTCAAGCATAAAACTCGGGAACTAAGTGACATATATCTTAGCCCCCCTTCATAATCGTTTTGATCACCAGATCCATGATTGGGCATAATACCGGATCTGGGATTTGCCATGGATCGGATGTTAAAGAAGAGGTTGAATATCAAAGATAAACATATACTCTCTCCCTTTTCTTAATATAGAATATTTAGAGATTTTTTGTTTTGTTTTATGATATAAAATGTTTTCAACTTTCTAGGTAATTTTTAAATTAATTTCATATTTTTATTATTTATTTTCTGCAATTATTTATGATTGGATTAACTTTTTAAAACAAGACATTTATTGCGTGTTTTTAGCTAAAATATCTTATATTTTATAACGGAGAGTAAAGAAAAATACTTGATAATAAAAACGGAGAAAAGATAACTAAAGAGGAAGATGATAGATAGAGATGAGGACGTTTTGAAAAGAACAAGAACAATTCCAACATGTAATAGATCACCCGCAGTTCAAGGAGTCAATCTCGCAGAGTTGGGACCCTCTTGCCATTCAAGGTTCTTATCAATACAAGCTTGTAAGGTCGATGCAGAAACTTAAAATGATTTTGAGGCTTCTGAACAAGCAACACTTCAGAGATTTCAGCAAGAGAGCTCAGAGTCAGGCGGTGTTAGATGCTGAGCTTCAAAGAAGGGTTCTTTCTACTCCAGATGCTCAAGCAGTTAGGGAGGAGCATGAAGCAAGAACACTATGGCAAACACTCCTTACCGCAGAGGAGAAATTCTATCGCCAAAAGTCGAGAATCCTCTGGCTCAGTCTGGGAGACAAGAACACAACCTTCTTTCACAGGTCAGTGACGCAAAGGGCTGCACGAAACCATATCCATTTCTTGTGTGATCAGTCTGGGGGAAGGATTGCCGACATCTCAGAGATAAAAACTTATGCAGCTGCATATTTTGAAGATATTCTGGGTAAAACCGATTTGTCACTATCTCCAATCTCAGTTACTGAACTAGGGGACCTCCTTCCATTCAGATGCTCAGATTCTCAAGTCCAAGCTCTCCAGAAAGGAGTAACAACAGAAGAGATAAAGGCGGTGGTATTTCTTATGTCGTTGAATAAGAGCCCAGGTCCGGATGGATTCTCGGTGGAGTTCTTTCGTGCATCTTGGGACGTGGTTGGAGACACGGTGGTGGAAGCAGTCCAAGAGTTTTTTCGCAATGGCCGCCTGCTCAAGGATCTCAATTGCACTATCATTGCTTTGATTCCTAAGGTTCAGGAAGCCTGCTAGCTAAGTGATTTCTGACCTATAAGCTGTTGCAATTTGATCTACAAAGTCATCTCTAAGATTGTAGCCAACAGAATGAAGCCCATCCTACTAGAGTGCATTAGTCCGAACCAAGCAGCTTTTCTTAAAGGTAGAAGTTTAGGAGAGAATGTCCTGCTCGCTTTGGATTTGATCAAGGATTATCAAAACGCAAGTTGTCCAAAGAGCTGTATGGTCAAGGTTGATATTAGAAAAGCTTTTGATACGGTGTGTTGGGACTTGGTTCTCAAGATTCTAGAAGCTCAGAACTTCCCTCCATTATTCCGCATGAATGGATCTCTTCTCCGCGGTTCTCTATGGCCATTAATGGTGAGTTGGCAGGCTACTTCTCTGGGAAGAAAGGCCTCAGGCAAGGCGATTCTATCTCTCCATACCTTTTCATCCTTGTCATGGAGGTGCTATCGAAGCTTCTGGAGTTATCGGCTTCAGCAGGTAGCATTCAACTACATCCTAATTGTTCATCTCCTCAAGTGACGCACCTCCTCTTTGCATATGACCTTTTGGTCTTCACTGATGGATCTAGGCACTCTCTGTCTAGCGTTAGAGAGGCAATGTCACAGTTCGAACAGCTGAGTGGGTTGGATATGAACCCAGCAAAATCAAAAAATTTCTTCGAGGGCTATGCTGACGATGAGATTGATGATCTGAGTGAGTAAGTCTCTGTCTATTGCCGGAAGAATCAGACTTGTATCATCAGTTATTTATGGAATGGTTAACTTTTGGAGTTCTGTGTTTAACTTGCCGAAGCGGTTTTATGAGAAGGTCGACTCTTTGGTAGGATGTCTGCATGCCCAAGGAGGAAAGGGGTCTAGGCATCAGGAGATTGCAGGACTTTCAGATTGTCTTTCAACTTAAGCTAATCTGGAACTTCTTTGCAAGTTCAGGATCATTATGGGTGGCATGGCTTAAAGGCAATGTTTTCCACATGAAGAGTTTCTGGCTGATGGAGGAAAACCAACGTCTCTCTCGAACTGTGAAATGTATGCTGCATCTCAAGCCTCGACTAAAGGAGTTCATGCGTTGTGAGCTTGGAAATGGACGCACTGCTTCATTCTAGTATGATAATTGGTGCGAGCTTGGTCCTTTGGCTGACTTTATAGTAGGAAATGGACCAAGACAACTGCGGATAAGGAAAAATGCTATAGTTCTAGAGGCGGTAAGGAATGGAGAATGGAGGATGCCGGCTGCAAGATCTGATTCTCAACAATCATTCATGGCAACTCTCACATCTATCTCTCCACCAAACGATGAAAAAGGGGATGATCTGTATCTTTGGAAAAGGTTGTCTGGGACCTTCGTTAATAAATTCTCTTCCAAAGAAACTTGGGAGCAACTAAGGTCTCATTCTCCGGCGGTACCATGGAGTAAGGTAGTTTGGTTCAAGGAGGCAGTGCCGTGTTACTCTTTTATAACGTGGCTTGCGATTCTAGGAAGGCTTCCTACCAAAGACAGGCTAAGGAACTGGGGGATCAATGTTCCTCCAAGTTGTGTGCTATGTTCTAATGGGATTGAAAGTCATGAACATCTTTTCTTTCAGTGTGCTTACTCTTTAGAGGTTTGGAGTGCGTTTTCAGGCAGAATCATTTTATCTCCTCCAATGATTTTAAGTTCTATCTCCACCTAGATCCTTCAAGTAGCATAGGAACAACCGCACCCCAACGCTGCAACCATCGTCAAACTCGTCCTCCAAGTCACCTGCTATCTTCTTTGGCGCGAAAGGAATGCTAGGCTGTTCACCAACGTCTCGTCTCCTCCATCAGTGGTTCAAGCCGGAGTGGATCATACAATCCATGATCGTCTACTCTCTCTACCTAGAGCGACTTCTTCTTTGTCCTTGTTAGCTTCATATTTTGATTGTATAAGCTATCCCTTCTAGTTTCTTTTCCCATTTTGTACAGAGAAAATATAATATTTGGTATAAATCTTAACTTTTTACCAAAAAAAAAAGAACAAGAACAAGAAAAGATAGACAATATAGAAGATAGCTTTGATAATAAACAAAACGTTGGGACGAAATTTGAAATAATTCATCTTTTCATAATAGTTGTATCGGATTTTCTGATAAGCAGGAGAGATATTTAGTACATATATATGTATGAGCTGAATGTATGTTTATTGATGAGTACAATAGAGACCTTATATACAGAGTATTACAAAGTATCTATAGCAAGTAAATATTATATACACTAATTGAGAGAGATCATTGGGATTGATTGATTGGAATAATCATAGATAATGATTGATATGAGTATCTATAATATTCCCCCCTCAAGATAAAGGGAGACTTCGAACTTCAATTTTGGAACAAGCTCGTTGGAAAGCAGGCCATGGTGACGGTTGCACAGAAGTCCTTGGTGGAGGGGACGATGTTGCGGGATTTGAGGATGATTCCGTATTGGTGGGGGAGAATTGTAACATCCGCGAACCAAATTGGGAATTTTGGGAGTGGGTGTTGATCGGCACCAAGAGGAGTGTCGATCGACACCATCAATTTTGGTTCGAGTGGGTTGTTTTAATTCGTTGTTTTGGCTTGGTTTGGTTCAATTGAAGTTCCTAACCAATGTATATAAGAGAAAACTTTACGTAGGTCGTGGAAAAGAGGTTGTTGGCCATTCTAAAGAGAAAAGAGAGAAGAGAGAGTGTTCTTGAGGGATTTTGGAGATTCTAAGCTAGATTGGTGAGATCTCTGTGGAGTGGAGATCTGATGCGAGGAACGAAGGGGAAGCCTTCTAGGGTGCTGGATTCGTCGTTGTTGGGTCAGAATCTTCCTGCAAAAGAGGTGAGTACATGACCATGGCTGATCTAAGCATGAGATCTCTTATGGTTTGCTTGTTCTATGTTGTCTGTGGTGTTGTTTTCTTGCTTGTGGTGGTTGTGTTATGGTAGGTTCCTAAAGCTTTTGGGTGAGTTTGGGACGGATTAGAGATGATTAGAAACGGAGATTCGATGATCGGCTTCGAGCAGAACGTGTTTGCGGGGTCGGTGTCGGTCGACACCAACTTGTCTGTTGCGTGGTTTCCTGGTTTGTTGTGTTTGTTTGTTGTTTGTTAAACATTATAATCTCAGTTGCTTGTGTGTATAGCCCAGTAGATGGGAGGATTACCTCACTAAGTATTTGTGATAATACTTACGCATCTCAATTGTTGTTTGTGGTGTGCAGGTATGTGACGTGGAATCATGGCGATGAGGAGGAGGATGATCTAGGGTCTCGGTTGTGTGTTGTTGGAATTTGTTATATTGTTTATGTTGGAACCTTGGCTAGAGTTATGCTAGGTTGATGAATAGAATGCTTAGAAATATTTTTGTATTGATGTTGTATTGGTTTTGTATGGTTGGTATGTTTCCGCTGTGTATGTTGGTTATTGATAGTTTTGTTGATTGGTTATAATTAAATATTATGGGTATTTAATTATATTTAATTATATATTATTGTTATTAAAGTAATGGGTCGGATCGTTTCAGCCAATAATACTTTGAGTCGTATTCGGAGGTACCAAATCCCACGAGTGATTGCAGAGTTGAGCGTCATACTCCACAGACATTGTGCGACGCCACTTCTCATCTTGTAAAGCTTGAGCAGCTTGGTTGGCTCACGTGATTGCTTCATAGCTGCAACATGAAGATTTAATTTACGTTTAGGCTTGATAATGTTGTTTTTGGCTCGGGTTTGCATTTTGTGGATATTTGCAGGTGGTACAACGGGTGGAGCGTTTTGAGGTAGGTGGGGTGGTGTGGGTGTTCTGTTTGAATCAAGAGATGGAGTTGGTGATGCAGGGTTTACGGAGGTGGAGGAAAGTTGAGTCTGATCTGTGGGCTGCAAATCATTTTGATCTAGACAATTGTATTTGGAGCAGTGGGCTCAGAAAATTGAGAACGAGAAGAAGATAGAGAAGAAGAAGAAGAAGATACATGTGGAGATGCGGAAGACGATACAGGCGGCGCCGGTTGGTGAAGGTTTATGCTGGTGGTTCCAGTTGTTGGCGACGGTGACACCGGTGGTAGACGAATCATTGTAGCAGTTGGAGTGGCCACCGACCTATCAGCAAGTTCAGCAGTAGGCAAGGACTTCTCAGAAACAGAGAAAGGGAAGTGGGTTTCATCAAAACAGACATGACGGGATGTGTGGGAAGATGAAGGCAGTAATACGCCCTCTGCTTGAGAGAGTATCCAAGGAAAACACACCGTTTGGACCGACTCTCAAGTTTGTGACTGGGGTAGGGCTTCAACCAAGGGAAACAGAGACACCCAAAAATCTTGAAAAAGCCGATAGAGAGAACTGGTGTTGGCAGCCGATCAATGAGATACACAGCAGTATTAAAGGCAAATGGCCAGTACTCAGGTTGAACATAGGCGGTTGATAGTAGTGTGAGAGCAGTCTCAACTGTTGTGCTCCGGTGTATGTGGAGGAGATGTCAAATGAGAGATTCCATGAACAGGAAGGTACTCACGAAGGGCCAAAAATTCTCCTCCATAATCAGAAAACAAAGTGCTAATTTCTATTAAAACTTGTTTTCAACAAACGGTTTGTAGGCTACAAAATTCGCCTTGACATCGGATTTGCGTTGAAGTGGATAGAGCCAAGTATACCAAGTATAGTGGTCAACAATGAGAAGATAATACTTGTAATTGTCATTGGAGAGTATTGGAGACGTCCACACATCATAATAGAGATATTGAAGAGGGCGTGTTGAGATAATTGTGTTCTGAGAGAAAGGTAATTTGTGACTCTTATTAATAAGACAGTCTGAGCAAGGAGACAGCTTATGAGAAGTGGAAACTAGAAGTGTAAATGCAGAAACAATATTGCTTAATACTGAAGAAGACAGATGGCCAAGCATGGAGTGCCACATAGGAAGAGAAGCTCTCGAACTCGTCAACATGGTAAGAAAAGCAACTTGTGTTGGTGAGACCGGCCAGACATAGAGATCATCATTGGTTTTGCCTTCAAGAATTGGAACCCCCGTTGCTAGATCTTTCACCTGAAAAGAAGCAGGGAAGAATTCAACGGAGACTTGATTAGTATTGCAAATTCGATAAACAGAAATAAGGTTACGTTTAATGTGACGAACACATAAAACTTTATGCAACTGAAGGTCACGAGATTGAGAGGGAAGAAGCTTGGAACATGTGTGTGTGATTGGTAAAGGAGATCCATTTGCAACAACAACATCATCATGACCAGCATGTGGCTCTTGAAGAGACAAAGCATTTAAATCCGATGTCATATGGTGAGTGGCACCACTGTCAAGAAGCCAAGGATTCGGATCATAAGAAGACCCAACAACAAGATTAGCACGTGGTTGCCATGGATGGAATGGACTGGTTTTATTCGGAGGCATCGAGGGAGAGCATTGCTAGAACTGTGGACACCGACGCGCACTATGGCCTTGAGTGTTACAGATTTGACATCTGCCTAAGTATAGTCTGTAACCGCAGGAGTCATGTGTGTTGGCAGACGAGTTACCATTGGAGGTCGGATATTACTTCTTGGTGTTATAGTTGTTGTTAGTGGTAGGCATTCGGGTATCGGTTCGGGTTCGGTTCGGGTAATTCGGGTTTCGGGTAATTTGAGTTTATAATTTATAGAATCATATAGGTATTATAGAAATTTCGGTTCGGGTTCGGTTCGGATTTTTTTGGATTCGGGTATTTTTTTGGAATACCAAAATATATCTAATATGTTTTGGGTTCGGTATGGTATAAATATTTTTTACCCATTTAGAACCAAAATACCCATATATAACTAAAATACCCTATATAGAAATTGAATAACTATATCAAATTTCATGAAGTTATAACTAAAAAATCATACCAAAATAACTAAACCAATTATATATACAGTCTAAAGAATCAAATCTTCCGCAGATATAGCCATATAGGTAGTGGAGAGTGGAGACGAACTGATAAACACAATTCTTCTTCTTCAATGCAATCTCAACTGATAAACACACATAAGGATTACATATGTGAAATGATAAACAACATAGATTCAGATATACATGGGTACTAATTGGGTATCGGTTCGGATCGGGTAATACCCGATACCCAAGAGTATTTACAATTAAGATCCAACTAATACTTTGGGGAAGATCCATACCCGATCCGAACCGGAGTTTTTCGGTTTGGTTCCAATACGGATATTTCGGGTCGGGTATTTTGCCCAGGCCTAGTTGTTGTTTTGACCATTACTGTTATTGTGGTGATTGTGTTGTGTAGCAACATTGGGAGTAACCGAGATCTAAGATGAACCAGCTTTGGCAAAGAGTTTGGCCTCTTGATTAAGGAGTCGCTCATGAATGTAAGTGATGGTTGGAGGGATGTCCCTACCTTCAATTTGATCGACGATAGGCCGATATTCGTCAAGCAAACTTTCAAGGATGTCGTCCACATGTTCTTCGTGTTTGACAGGCTTACCAAGAGTAGCAAGCGTGTCAAACCTTGTCGTGAAGCCTTGGAGAAAATTATCAATCGTCTGATTCCCCTTCGTCCAATATTTTAGCTGATCTCGTAACTGCTTGATATGACCCCAGCTAGGCTTCGCATAAGTAGCAGCGAGTGTATTCGAGATCTAAGCGGCAGTCATGGTGCGGGACAGAAATGGTTGAACAGTAAGCGAAATGGATCCAAGAAGAGCACTATAGATTAACTTGTCTTGTCGGTTCCAGGTGAGAAGATCTGGATTTGGAGTGGTAACACCGTTGGTCAAGACAATGACGGTGGAAATTGGTGTTTAGCCATCAAGGTGGCCAACAAGACCATGTCCATCAACTAGGGCATGAACCTGCAACTTCCACATGAGGTAATTGGTTTGGGTGAGTTTAGTGACGTTTTCATGTTGAGATTAAGAAGTGTTTGGTTGTTTGTGGTGATGGTGTCGGCCATTATTACCGGAGTAACCATGAAAAGAAGAAAAAATGTTGAGAAAATATATTTTTTTTTGTAAGTTATTGATCGAGAAGGTCTGATACCATATATGAGCTGAATGCCTGAATGTATGTTTTATCTATACTATTAAAAGGGAAGCATTTTTAATAAGTAGACATAGATTAAGAAATTATTACATGAAATGCCACTGAAAACTGAATAGGGATAAGTATAAATATGGAGCCAAACAGATTGATATTGATAGTATCCAAACAGGTTGAAATTAATAGTGTTACCCGAACCAAAATAAAATGATACAACCCTTCCAAATCGGGTGCAATTAAGATGGGTTCTAAATCCGTTTCCAAACAAATCACAGTCCAATAATAACAATTACCTAATATTTATGAAAATTAAATTTATTACCATAAAAACCGGTCATTTAAATTCACAAATATATATATGTAAACATATTTAACTTGGTAATAAGTATATTTAGATATATTTTTCTTAATTTGATATTATAAATGACGTGGTTAATTAAAGAAAGTAAATATAGGATTATCAAAAATGGAAATAGATAACATTAGATTTTCAAATTTCTTTAAAAACTTAACAATATTTTTTATGAAAATAAAACAATAATTAATAATAATAAAATAAATAATGAAACAACTAAAAAAGGAGTATGCTCTTTTATATTGATTTCAAACTGATTAATAAAAAGAAAATATTTAAATTATAGGTAATATATATATATCCGAAAATTATTATTTTAAAACTTATGAAAGTATTTTAATGTTCTTAAATAACAGAGCTACTAAATTTAAATTTTGTCTAAAATCTATTTTTACAAAAAGTATTATATTTAATTAAAATAAATAACGATTAATAGTATAAATTAAAATCTATAATAAAATTGTATCGATTATGGTGTGAATTAATTGAAGATAATTGAAGTAATTAGTAATTTTAGTTATGAAACAAATATTCAAACAAAATATGGATGATATGATGACAAATTTTGTGGAAACTATCAACAAACAATTAGAAAATTTAAGCAATATATTTGGCAAACAATAACTTAATAATAAATGAAAAATTTTAAACAGATATTGAACTTTTTCTATACCATTTTCCTATATATAACGAAATATTTTTGTTTAAACCTAGAATATCTTTTTTTGTTTTTCAATTTTAATAGCACATAATTTTTTTTGTTTTTTTTGCTAATTGAAGATCTAATTTGAGTTTTATATTCTTAATTTCAAGTTCGAATAGAGCATAAAAATGATTGTTTCTCCACCTTGTGTGTCACTGTTTCTTCAAACCAATGGTACTTTGATCTATATATTCTTTAAGAGTTTACTTAGTTTATTGACTTTGTGGATTTTATATTTTGTTAAAGTTTGATCTTTATTTTTCATGATACACCGTTTGATTGAAAATGTTTAAATATCGAGTTCTTATTAAATACTAATCAGGATATGGATAAGAGAAGGAAGAGCAGTTGATAGAATGGATCCTCAAATCGAGTAATCGAGCTAGATAGTATGAAGCATACTACGTCATTCTGGCTTTTTCATTTTGTTTAAAAGTTAGATTTTCAAATTTGTTTTAAAATTTAATCATATTTTTATGAAAATGAAACAATAATTAATAATAAGAAAATAACTAATGAAACAACTATAAAAGGAATATGCTCTTTTATATTGATTTCAAACTGATTAATAAGAATATATTTAAATTATAGGTAATTTATATATCCAGAAATTATTATTTTAAAACTTATGAAAATATCTTAATGTTCTTAAATAACAGAGCTACTAAATTCTAATTTTGTCTAAAATCTATTTTTATAAAAAATATTATATTTAATTAAAATAAATAACGATTAATAGTATAATTTAATATCTATAATAAAATTTCATCTATTATGGTTTGAATTAATTGTACTAAAGATTATTTTTTATGTATTATTAATTTGTGTGTTTTTTTTAAGATGGCAAACTTTGGTTTGATATTTTGGACTCGGGAATCAAACACATTAAGAATTTTATTGTTTGGTATTTAAATTAGCTAATAATTTGGGTGTGTTTATGCAGAGTTTTAACCATGGAGAATTAATGTTGGATCACACAAGAAACAAGTACAAAACCATATTACCAGGGAGTAGTACAATTAATAGACTTTAATTGTGACTGAAGACTATACTACTTGTGATTGATTTTATTGTGTTTAGACTTTAAATGGGAAAACATGTAATTGTATTAAGGAGCAAGTGCATACATCCACACATATTAAACTATTTGAAATAGATTATTGTATACCAGCAATTTCATACCTAATATTTATGAAAATTTTATTTAAGAAGTTTCCATAACCATTTCTATTAACAACAACATAACTATATGTTCAGAGCCTTGCCATAGTTAGGAAAAAAGAAACATTAGTTTAGTGCATCAAATTTTGGGAAAAAAATTAGGAGCATATATTAGTTAGACTTTAGTCCTAATAGAGTTATGTTTATATGAGACTTAATGGTTATGCTAAAATAATGTGTTAATAATATAGATAAATACGAAACAAATATTGGGCTTCGATATGGGTTTAATTAAGTAATTAGAAAACAATTACTTCAACAATTAAGGTTTTTTAAAAAGTTAATAAATATTTAGGGTAAGCAAAGAAATATATATCGTTTTCTCCTCTTTTGTGAACAGAACTCAGTAAACAAATTTTTCCTTCGGAGTGTCTCTCACTAAATCAATTGTAAATATACTAAAGTAAAATAATTCAAGTTTTTAACTCTTTAACACTATTTATTCTATTTTCCTAAATAGTTACATCCAAATTATTTTTATATTTGTAAGTGATTGTTGTTGTTTGGAGAAATTGGTTAGAAAGTTGATTTTGAAAGTTTAGTTAACGAATTAGTGGAAAAAAGAAAGAAAAATGTTTTAGAACTAATCTTTTGTTGGTTTGTATAGTTATATTGTTTTTGTTTTCTTTCAACGACAACGGTATTTGTTTTTGTAGATTTTTTTTTACTGTATTGGGGTATTTTTTTAAGTCGCTTCGGATATATTTTCATCTTGGCACAACTCTATATATGTTACAAGAAATCAAATATTACTTATGAAAACAATCCCGCACGTACGTGCGGGTTCGTATCTAGTTGATAAGTACAATAGAGACATTATATACAGAGTATTAAAATGTATCTATAGCAAGTAAATATTCTATACACTAATTGAGAGAGATCATTGGGATTGATTGATTGGAATAATCATAGATAATGATTGATACGAGTATCTGTAATAATATATAGGTTTAGGGCTTCTAAATATAAATCAGAAAATCTTGGGCGTTGATTAAATATGAATCTCATACAATTTAGCTATCGTCCATCAGTCCTTGTTTCCTCTGCTTTTCACTTCTTTTTTTTTTTTTTGAACTCTGGATTTATTATTATTGATTGCAAATTATGAGAACAATTACACATGATTCTACCATGGACAATTCCTTCCGACCCTATTAGATTCATTACATACACTTTTGTTCTCCTGGCTCCATATTCTTGATGGACACCTCCTCCTTCTCTATGTAGAATCACGGCGAACAGTAATAATTGTGCATCACTGGAGATCGTCTTTAAATTTGCCTCCATTAATCTGTACAAATAATAAATCGCATTATCCGGGGCTCGAACACCATACCTCCTGGTGTAGAAGCATTAATGAATCCTATGCCAACCACTGGGCCAAGGGGGCTTCCACCACTTCTTTTGTTTTGTTTTGTCATTTTGTGAGTTTTATAGTCTTATAAAAGAAAAATACTTAGGTTTACTCCTAAGGTGAATCCCTTTGTTCATTCCTAAACTGAACTCCTTTGTACACTCTTAAGGTGAACCTTTGTTCACTTCTTCTTTTTTAACCAATCAAAATCTTATATACATTATTTCATTTTAAAAATAAATCAAATTAAATTAAAAAGTAAACAAATTACAGAAACAAATTATTTATACTTTTAATTAAGGAAAGTTAAATATTGACTTAGTTTAAATTTTACAGTTAGAACAAAATTATGTGTCGGTTTGGATACAAATGAGGTGATTAGGGTTTATATTTTACAATTAAAACGAAATTATATGTCGGCTTGTGTTAACAAGTAAACTGGTTAGGGTTTATATTTTATAATTAAAACAAAATTATATGTCCGTTTGGGTTTACAAATGAAGTGGTTAAGGTTTAGATTTTACAATTAAAATGAAATTACATATCGGTTTAGGGTTTAGATTTTACAATTAGAACGAAATTATATGTCGGTTTGAGTTTACAATGAGATGGTTAGGGTTTAGATTTTACAATTAGAATAAAATTATATATCGGTTTGAGTTTATAAAAAAACAGTTTGAATTTTTAATTTTATAATAATGTATACAGATTTTGTTTCTTTATTTAATAAAGAATTGAACGAATGAGTTCTTAAATGTATTATGACATTTCAAATTTTCATTGGTTAAAAGAATGAGAAGTGAACAAAGGGTTTCACCTTATGAGGGAACCCAAGAATTGTTCCTTATAAAATAAGTGACAGAGAGGTAAACCTTTCGAGTATACTCGAATTAGAAATAAATGTATCAATCCTTTTCTTCTTCTGGTTATCTCTAACGTATACTGCAAGAAACCGTAATGGTGCTGAAGTTTCTTTCCTCAGTCATGCTATAGAGCCACCAACAATCGTATTTGCAGCCAAGAGACCTCTTACCAAAGCAATTTTTTGTTTTCTGAAACTAAATTGAGTCTTGGTTTTTAACTACTCTTTGGGAGTCCAACGTAAATCAAATTCTTGCAGAAATAAAAAAAAAGTGCACATCTTACATCGCACATATAGAAAAGAATAATGCCACTACAAGAAATATGTAAAGAATCTACTTCTTCTGGATTCACTTAAATCAACTGTTGGTAATTTAAGTGTATCAACGGTTATATTAATAAACCATTGTGACTTTTGGTCTGTGGTTATTAAACGAATGGTTGCAAACATTTGTAAACAACCGTCGGACATATATATATATATGCTCTGTTTTGTTGCATAAAAACAGAGGAGAGATCACGAGAAGAGAGAGAGGTTAAGCGAATCTCTTGTGATAACACAAAACAAACACTAGAAAAATTCTATTTGTTTCTTTTGTATCTTAGCCTAGAATAAGAGACAAACTTTGATTGTCGTATCCTGCGAGAAATTTTGTGTAACCCAAGGCTTTTGATAAGGGTCAAAATACTCTTAAGGAAAGTGCTCCAGTGCACGATTCAATCATTATCCACGTTCACCGTACATTACGATCGAGAGTTACACCGCATCTACAACATTTTTAAAGAGTATTTTTCTGGTGAACATGACGAGTGCATCGGTGCGTGAGATGACTTCAAAGTTTGGGAAGTTGGATAAGTTTGAGGGAGTAGACTTTCGAAGATGGCAAACGAAGATTCATTTACTTCTCACCACACTCAATGTGGTGCATGTTCTAATCATGCCAATGCCTACCGTGACGGAGGATGCGGAGAAGGAGTCTGTGGAGGAGACAAGGAAACAACTTAAGTGGGAGAACGATGACTACATATGTCGTGGCCACATCCTTAACGGTATGTCTGATCCTCTCTTTGATGTCTATCAAAATGTCGAATCCGCAAAGGAACTCTGGGATGCGTTGGAATCAAAGTACATGGCTGAGGATGCTTATAGTAAGAAGTTCCTTGTTAGTAATTTTAACAATTACAAGATGTCTGATTCAACGCCTGTTATGGAGCAATTCAATGAGTTGCTTCGCATCCTAGGGCAATTTGCTCAACATGACATGAAGATGGATGAATCCATCTTAGTGTCGAGTATCATCGACAAGTTGCCGCCTTCATGGAAGGATTTTAGGTGCATGTTAAAACACAAGAAGGAAGAGTTGTCTCTTGTACAACTTGGTAGCCATTTGCGCATAGAGAAATCTCTAAGGGTGCAAGAGGGTGGAAAACCCAAAGAGGCTAAACCTTCTTCAATCAATATGATGGAGGAAGGTGGGAGTTCTAAGATGAATAATAAGGGGAAGAAACGTCCCGTTAATGACAACACTTAAGGTGGACCTAACAAAAAGCTTAAGAGCGTTTGTTGGTTCTGTAACAAGCCGGGTCACTTTAGACGTGATTGTCGAGCTGCAAAGGATAAGAACAGAATGGGACAAAACCGTTCACGGCAAGGGTCTAAGAACCAAGGCCAAATCACTCATCAAGGTTAGAATCTTGTAAATTATTCACATTCACATGTGTATTATGTATCAAACATTTCTGAGGCATTTTATATGCAGGATGATGGAGTGACATGGTGGATTGACTCGGGTGCAACTACACATGTTGCAATGATCGTGGCTGGTTCAAGACATATGAACTAGTTCAAGATGGCTCTGTACTTCATATGGGCAACAAGTCAACCGCTCCTATCCTAGGCCGTGGAAAAGTGGTGTTGGAGTTTAGTTCTGGGAAATCTATTTATCTCAATAATGTACTTCATGTACCTGGTATTAGAAAGAACTTCCTCTCTGGTAGTGTTTTAAATAAGTGTGGTTATAAACAAGTGTATGAGTCGGATAAGTATGTTTTATCTAAAGCTGGAGTCTTTGTTGGATTTGGATACTTTTGTAATGGCATGTTTATGCTCAATATTAATAAAGTTGTGAGTTCTATTTACATGGCATGTTCTAGCAAAAATGATTCTTCTCTATGGCATTTAAGATTAGGTCATGTGCACTATAAAAGAATGATTGATATGTCTAAAGAAGGATTGATTCCTAATTTTGACATAAATTTAGAGAAGTGTAGTACCTGTATGTTGACTACGATAGTTAGAAAACCTTTTAAGAGTATCGAAAGGAATTCTAAGGTGCTAGAACTTGTACATAGTGATCTATGTGATTTGCATGCTACACCATCTTTAGGGAACAAAAAGTATTTCATCACGTTCATAGATGATCATACTCGGTTCTGTTACGTTTATTTATTACATGCTAAAGATGAAGCCCTGGATAAGTTCAAGGTTTATAAAACCGAGGTTGAATTACAACATAATGACTTGATTAAGAAGTTACGCACCGATAGAGATGGAGAGTATTATGATCCTGTTTATTTTCAGTCTCTGGGAATTATTCATGAGACTACGGCTCCATATACACCACAACAAAATGGTGTATTTGAGAGGAAAAATAGAGTCCTAAAAGAAATGGTTAATTCCATGTTATCTTACTCTGGATTAAGTGATGGTTTTTG
The DNA here is from genome assembly GCF_030686135.1 of Camelina sativa. NCBI lineage: Eukaryota > Viridiplantae > Streptophyta > Magnoliopsida > Brassicales > Brassicaceae > Camelina > Camelina sativa. The sequence goes on along the minus strand of NC_141896.1, from coordinate 34,294,482 downwards.
GGGAGAAGCCATGCTAACGGCTTGCTATTTATTAAATAGGGTTCCTAACAAAAGGAACAAGATTACCCCATATGAGCATTGGTACAAAAAGAAACCAAACTTGAATTACCTTCGAGTTTGGGGCTGTATGACGGTTGTTAGACTACCCCAACCAAAGATTAAAACTTTGGGAGAAATAGTTATTGATTGCATCTTTATTAAATATGCTGAGCATTCCAAGGCCTATCGGTTCTATGTCATAGAACCTAATGATTCTATATCGGTTAACACCGTGATTGAGTCAAGAGATGCAATATTTGATGAGGCACGTTTTTCATCAATACCTAGACCAAAGGACCTTGTTCCTAGTTCAAGTAGAACAAAGGAAGGAGATGACACACTCATTCCTTCTAATGCGTCACCTATGCTCCGCAAGAGCAAGCGAGGAAGAATTGAAAAATCTTTTGGTCCTGATTTTCAGCTTTATTTAGTTGAAGGATCAAGATATGAGGTTGAATATCAATATTTATATTGTTATCATGTTGATGAGGACCCTAGAACGTTTGATGAGGCTATGCAGTCTATAGATGTTGCGTTTTGGAAAGAAGCGGTAAACGCTGAGATAGACTCCATCGTAGAGAATAATACATGGATCCTAACCGATCTCCCACCTGGCTGCAAGCCTTTAGGCTGCAAGTGGATCTTCAAAAAGAAGATGAAAGTCGATGGAACAATTGATAAGTTTAAGGCTAGATTGGTTATCCAAGGCTTTAGACTAAATGAAGGTATCGATTACTTTTATACTTATGCTCTTGTTGCTAGAATATCTTCTATAAGATTGTTAATTGCTTTGGCTGCTATTAATGATCTTGTGATCCACCAAATGGATGTTAAGACAGCGTTTTTGAACGGTGTTTTGGAAGAAGAAGTCTATATGAAGCAACCATAAGGGTTTGTTATGCCCGGGAATGAGCAAAAGGTGTGTAAGTTAATATAGTCATTGTATGGGCTGAAGCAAGCACCTAAACAGTGGCATCAAAGATTTGATGAGGCTATCTTATCAAATGGATTCAAGTTGAATCAAGCAGACAAGTGCTTATATAGCAAATTTGATGATTTCGGTAATGGAGTAATCATTTGCTTATATGTTGATGACATGTTGATCTTTGGTACTGACTTAAGACAAGTAGAACTTGCAAAAGAGTTCTTGTCATTAAATTTTGCCATGAAATACATGGGGGAGGCGGATGTGATTCTTGGAATTCGAATCAAGCGTGAGAACAAAGGCCTATGTTTATCTCAGTCTCATTATATTAAAATGTGCTTAAGAGGTTCAATTATAAGAAATGTTCTCCTGTGAGCACTCCCATGGATGCGAGTGTGAAGCTTATGCCTAATACAGGAAAAGCGATTTCACAAACTCGAATACTCACAACTGATTGGCTGTTTAATGTATGCCATGACAAGTACTAGACCGGATATAGCTTATGCGGTAGGAAAGTTGAGTAGATATACTAGTAACCCTAGTACTCACCATTGGAAAGCTATAATACGGGTGCTTAAGTACTTGAAAGGAACCATAAATTATGGTTTGTCTTATGTTGGATTTCCTTCGGTCTTAGAAGGATATTCCGATGCAAGTTGGAACTCCAGCTTAGAAAGTAACTCTTCTACAAGTGGGTGGGTGTTCTTGCTTGGAGGAGGTGCCATTTCTTGGGCTTCTAGAAAACAAACTTGTATTACAAGTTCAACTATGGAATCGGAGTTCATAGCTTTAGCGGCTACTAGCAAAGAGGCAGATTGGCTAAGAAACTTAGTCTATGAGATTCCATTGTGGCCGAGACCGGTATCACCAATTTGTATACATTGTGATAGTAAAGCCACTTTGGCTAGAGCTTATAGCCAAGTGTATAATGGTAAGTCACGACACCTGGGTATTAGACATAGCATGATACGTGAGCTGATCACTCATGGGGCTATTACCATACAGTTTGTTCGATCTGAGCAAAATCTAGCTGATCACTTGACTAAAGGGTTAGCTAGAGACTTGGTGATCAAGTCGGCTAGAGGGATGGGTTTAAAGTCCATTTGAAATTTTTAATTGTGGAATATTCAATTCCCCTCTAATACAATGTTAGAGGCTGAATTCAATGTGGAAAGCTTACAGTTAAAGATTGAAGCACTTGTTGTATCATCCCAAAGTAAGTGCTTGAACCTGCAAGAAAGGATTAGGTTGAAGTTCTCTTCTTAATAGATCCTTTGAAAAATTGCATTTGCAGGTGCAAGATTAAAAGATCTACCTATATGAGTATGAAGTGGAGCCGCATCAAGAAGCTTGGACTTAGCTTCCTATATGCTCATGAATGGATAGGGACACATGACTTATAATAGTGTCAAGTATAAACACTTAGAATAGTGTGAAAATTCATGTGTGTATTATCTTCAAGTAATGAGGTGAAAGGATTCAATCCATAGGACATCCTAATTCTCGGGCATTTGAAATGTGTAATGTCACTAAGATATAAATTCAATCGTTACGATATTTATATTGATGCATGAGTTTGGTTTATGTGTTACTAATGTCGTGAAACAAATTTTACACTTAAATGGGGGAGGAATGTTGGTAATTTAAGTGTATCAACGGTTATATTAATAAACCATTGTGACTTTTGGTTTGTGGTTATTAAACGAATGGTTGCAAACATTCGTAAACAACCGTCGGACATATCTTATATAATATGAGAAGGTTTTTCTCAACTTTTGCTAAGGAGATGACACTTGCCTTACTATGTTTCTGACACCTGTATTTTTTTTTTTACCTAATTAAGTATAGTTTGACCTAATTAACTACATGCCCATAAAACCAAAAAAACAAAAACAAAAAGCCATCAACATTTCCTTCCTCCCTTCTTTCATCAGAAACATATGTATCCTCCAAGAATCTAGAGCCACCTTCTATCAGTGTGTGGTTGATTTCATCTCGGACCTAAACCAACATTATATTAAATTTATAGGTTTAAATTTTTGGGTTTAATTTATGTGTTTGAATCTTATATAGTTTTTACGGGCACAAGCGGAAAGTAAGATGGTGGGATGGTATTGTTTAAGTAAATTAGTTTAACTTTTAAAAAATTTGTTTATATAAAATTAAATTTTTGAGCTTACTTTCTGAAAAATTAAGTAAGATTATGAGATGTTTTTTATCTAATTCTATAATTATTATGTTTGATTTACACTTATTATTTCAAACGTCATTGTATTTTTGAATTCCATAAAATTTATAAGTTTTCATATTAGTAATTTCATATTAAATTATAAACATAATCAGTTATGTTTGGATTCGAAATAATACCATCAAGTTATGCATTGCCTTATATCTACCCACTATTTTCCTCAATTTTCATTTTTGTTTATATTACTTCTCATTTTTAACTTATTATTTTGAAACACTTGTGAATTTATGATCATTAATATTTGATTTCAATCCTTTCTCTCTCTTGCTCAAACATTCTATAAAGTTTGGTTTTCTAAAACAACCTATTACCATAGAAACACATCCTCTTTCAGACTATTTTGAAAACTATAACATTTACTTTCTATTATATCATCGATTCAATCTCCCACAAACAACAAAACACCGGTAAGGCGGTAACAATAGTATCGTTCTTCGGATCATCCGTTTATGGGAAGTTTCTAACTTCAGAAGAAATATTATCTTGCTAAGTCTTGAATATTTTTCCCAAAAATGTAAATTATTTTTACTATTATTCATCTTTTGATGATTTATGCAATCATTTTGAAATATTTATAAAAGAAAATAAATTATTGTATGTGTATTTTATTTTAAAAGAATTTTAATATATAATGATGTTGGGCGTCAGATTCTTAGAGTAAGAGTTGAAAGAAACCTTACTATATTATATCATCTGATAATAAAGTAAAGTTTTCTTTTGGTAAGCTTCAAAAGATTGTCATTTGATACTCTCTTCTTTCACAAGTGTCATTTTGTTTCTTTAGATTTTTAATTTAACAAATTTATACAATTGAATTTACATAATAAATTTTTCTCTTAACAAATAATTTGATGATTATATAGTTTAAGGATATAAGAGTATAATATATATTTGGTTGTATAGGATAATGTCGAGTAATAATTTGCTGTTTTATTTCTACACTTTAATCTAAATAATTCACATGATCTTGATATTACATTATTTCATTTTATTTTCAATCCATTTAAAATAAACTAAAGTATATTTTAATATATAATTTCTAAATAACTAAATGAGAATTGAATATATTTTTTTTGATAAAGAGATAACTGTATATATTTATGTTTAAAGAGAGAAGTGAATATATATTTAAATTCATGATTTGATTAGCTAAGATTTCCTTTCATAGATCTATATTTATAATATATAACTCTTGAATATATATTTAAAACAATAGACAATTTTAGTTATTAATTCACAATAATATATTTCTATAAACCTGACACATTTTTTATTAACTTTTTAATTCCATCTCATCAGTCCTATATTTTGTAGTAACTCTCATTTTTGTAGCTTTCATAATATTTATAGTAATGCAATGAATGATAAATAACAACATTTAGAAAATATAAGAAAATATATTAATAATAATATGTAATCATTGCATATCTATAACTCTCACTTAGTATATGTGACTCCTATAATATAATGAAATACTCCCTCTGTTTTCATTTAGTTATCGTTTTAGATTTTCAAAATGTTTGGTGAATATTTAAGTTTTATTCCTGCTGTTTTAAAGTTTTGACCAATGAAATATTTATAAAGGGTAAAACAAACAATTTAATAGTTTTATTTTTAATTTGTATAAGAAAACCTTAAACGACAAGTAAAAAATCGGAGGAGATCGTCAAACGTCCGTGCAGATCGTCTAGCTCGCTCCTCTAGATCTTTGGTCTCTGAAGTCGCATTTGTAAACTCGTTCGCTCCAGCTTGGGCAACCAACCTTGGAGTTTCTTTTTAATTTATTTTAATGTTTGGTTGAAAAAATAAAAATAAAAAAATCGGAGGAGGTATAAATTGGTATAAAAATTAGTGCATTTATTACCCAATTAAATAATAAATTTTCCACATGCTCTTAACTACATTTTTTCTTATAAATAAAAAGATATACATTTTACTAACTCTCATATCTCAAATGTCACATAATATTTTTATTTAATTAATATTTTCTTAATTAACAATCACCAAAATCACAAAAAAATATACGGAAATAATGTAAATTAAATCGTGACTACTAGTATATATATATGCTCTGTTTTGTTGCATAAAAACAGAGGAGAGATCACGAGAAGAGAGAGAGGTTAAGCGAATCTCTTGTGATAACACAAAACAAACACTAGAAAAATTCTATTTGTTTCTCTTGTATCTTAGCCTAGAACAAGAGAGAAATTTTGATTGTCGTATCCTGCGAGAAATTTTGTGTAACCCAAAGCTTTTGATAAGGGTCAAAATAATCTTTAAGGAAAGTGTTCCAGTGTACGATTCAATCATTATCCAAGTTCACCATACGTTACGATCGAGAGTTACACCGCATCTACAACATCAACTACTACTTCTCTCTCCTCTGTGTTTATCTTTGTTCTGGTGCTAAGCGTGGGAAGAGATTTCCTGCCTCGTGGGTCTGGTAATTTTACCTTTTCGTTACGCAATTTGTTGGGCGTCTGATTTGTTGTAAATCGATACAACAACTTTGTATTCAATAAAGTACTGATTGATGGATCTAACTCAAGCTTTAAACACGGAAATATAGAGAACACAAAAAAAACAGAGAAACACAGAGATTTGGTAACCCAGTTCACTGCATCAGCAGCTACGTCTGGGGAGGAAACAGAGTCCTCAACATCCATTATAGATCAAGAGTTACATATGTGTTATGGTTACAACATACCTCTCACACTCATCTAACATCCTAGATAGAGTCTCACAAGAACAACATATGAAAGAAGAATAACAAGAGATTGAGCCTAGATACACCGAGAATCTACATCTCTCTCTTGCTCTGTTCACCTCTTCAGAACCGCCTGAACTAGGGTTCGGCGCAGCTCACTTTGCTCTCACTTTGACCTTATGTATTTGTACCTAATACAGAGTCGGTTCTTGTATGGGCTTCACACTAATATATGGCCCAGTTTCTGACAGACCAAACAGGCCCATGTTAAACAAACGTAGACAAGCTTCTGATCCACTACAACTTCCTGTTTCAAGTTGGATCATATCTCAACAAACTCCACCTTGATTCAAGCTTGAAACTTTGAAGAAACACGCCCCATAGAACCTTTGGAATCCAGCTCTAAACTTTGCTAAACAATCTTCAATAACCTGCATAAGTCACACTCATACAACAAACATTTCAGCAAATTTAACTCCTAAAATTTGCATCAACCATCTACGCATCCTTATGTGAATAACCACACAGACCCCTGAACCTTGACAATTCTCATGTCCATTCCTTCAGAGATAAACAAGTACTCAAGAAACTCTTGTGTCATCCTTGTCATGCGTTTGACATCTTCATAGCTTTGATCATGAGATTTCCACTCATAAACTATACAATAATATGTTAACAACACCAACAACATGTTCACTCGACAGATCACTTCATAAGCTAAACCACTTATGAGTTAAACAATCACACAGTTTTCATCATGGTTTCTGTCAAACACCATATACCTGTTTTAGTGATTGAATTTCATTCTGCAACACCTGATTCTAACTTGCTAACCCTTGAATTCCAACTCTTGCGCACACTGAGACAGAAATCAAACCTTTACTTGAATCAACTACAGAAAAAAATTGAAACACCCTTGTTTCAACCTGAACCAATTCTCTGATTCGAACTTATGAAAATAACAAACCCTCCTTATCACTCATATAGATAGAGTGAGCCGGTTACAACTTGAGCCAACCAAATAACTACCACTTAACCAATGATCTTCAATCGACTCTTTGTATCTGTTTGAGTTACAACCAAACCGGGTTAACTCCAACCACAAGTGTTGTCTCTCACGTGTATGATCATACACCTTGACAACAACACCTTCTTGAGCTTGTTAGACATATAAAGAATCTCAACATCCAGAAACACCTCTGTATACCCCGAGATTACCCATTACAACCATATGTCTTAATATATCAACCTGAACCACTTCATAGGTTCAAACATCCTGGTAAAACAGAATCACCACCAACAGTTTGTGACACGCTGTCAGTCACTTCAACCATGTCTCATATCATCATAACATGTGATATGTCTGAGACAATACCTTAAAGCTTATTCACATCAAACCTTAAGCTCATGATGTGTTACTCCAACTCTGCAACACATTCACCAATATGCAGAATCCACCAAACAACTCGATACAACATCAAAAATCTTCTCAAGCCTTCAACAGCCTTCTACCAAGGAGATTATTCAAACTCCACCTTATGATACAAACATACAACTTACAACTTCTCAAGTAGTTGTCTTCAACTGATCAACAAATGCAATTTGACTCTCTTGCATTATCAGCCTTTCTACGACTTCATATCAGTTGCAAATATTTCAAGCCTTGAGATAAAACATGTTTCAATGCGAGATGCACAACATACTTTCCTAATATGAATTACAGAGACCATACCTACAAACACCTGCAATTGTCTCTAAGATCCTCGTTCAGAGGAAAAAACACCTTGATCACTTCAACGTTCATTCATCTCATGCTTAACACCATAAGTGTTCATTCTGATTTCACAGATAAAACCTTATAACTTACTTCAATTCCAAAGATCAGTCCATGATTGAATACCCCAGATACAACACAATCACTTATGTGTCTTCAAAACAAACAGTCTTTCATCTATGGTTTTGAATGACTCCATAGAGACTGTCCTGGTGATTGAATCAAAACCTTTAAATATCTGCTTACTAACTCATAAAATCCTTCTGAACCACATAGCAGAACTTTAGAATCAAATATGTTCCAAACACCTGAAACAGTCTTCGATTCAACAACAATTTGTATGACAACAATAAATTGAATCCCAAAATGCACCGTTGTTGTTTCCAACAGGTCACGCCGCCTAACGTCCTAAGGCTAGGAAGATTTTCGACACAAAACTTCGTTCAATCTACTACACATAACAAATATTCAGCCAGCAGTTTTGACAATCACCATCTCAGCTTACCTTTGTTCAATTCACACTGACCTCTGATACACTTCATCATGTAGATAAACACCTCTTGAATGCGAATTTCCACACTCTCTTATAGCTTCAAACAATATTGACTCATTCACATACTCCCTTGACTGCTATTATCAAGACTTTGTATACTTCTGCACTAGTCGCAAATATACCAGAGTGAGATGTCTGATACATTCTAAGAATAATCACATGATTTTTTTTGATTAAACTAGCTTCCAACTGACATTACCAATCCAATTTAAGCTACACAATCATATTGATTTCTATCATCAAATGTAAACTCCACCTTGATGACAACCAATCTGATCAGTTACCAATTATCAATGCAACCTCATCTTTTTCTCTTGCCCATCATGTCCAACCGACAATGATGACCTACAATGCAAACTTTAAGACCTTGAGTCTTCCGCGTCTGAATTTCACTATAACCATATTATCTCATCTCTTTTGAAATTGAAGCCTTTAGTCATCACATCACTGATTTTTCCTTATCATCTTTCACCATGAGTTTGTACTCGTCTTCACAAAACTCATGTGTAACGTCAGCTATATCATGAGCTTGACCAGTTTCTGCAACTTCCACAGAAAACATGAACAATGACTACACACTTACATGTTATTCCAACAGAACACCCATATGTTCCTTCTGCTTCAGCACTCATGTACCACAGAATATCAAACAACAGACCTTGTAGTCTTGAGCCAATTTCTTCAGACTCCTTTCAGCTCCCTGATGATCTCTTTTAACGCTTAATCATCAACACTCTGAACCTTTCTTAGATTCACAAGAATCTTCATTGAATCTGATACTCAAATCCTGCGATCAATTTCACACTTTCTCGAATCTTAGCCAGACTTGAATTTCCTCAAAGATCCTAACATATCTTATTTCCAACAGATTAACCTGAAACCGTTTCATGCACATCTGCAACTTCTTCTTTGATCTGAACCAGAAAACCTTATTGATACTCAAACAACCATTTAGACACATAGAAATTTAAGCTTTTTATGGCGTCCCATTATAGCAGAATCCTATTCATATGGATTGTTCGAACTTCTAAAACTCGCACACAAGCTGCATCAGACCTTCAGCAAACTGAATATACCAAAACACAACCTGAATCCCAGCATTGAATCTTGGATAATCCCTTGCAAAATCAACAGCCAACCTTTTGTGCTATACCAAGATTCTGATTCTCTTAACTCATGCAGACCATCAACAAATAGAAACAACTCTTCAGAACATCACACTTTGACCTTGTGACTGTAGAGGATACAGACTTGACGTCTTCAATATTTGAGCCTAAAGCAAGTAGAGGTTAACTCCACCTCAAACTAATCTCCAGTTGGTTGTAGAACCATAAATCAAGAACAAACTCTATGGATGAGCGTTCTTGTACCAGCCTCGAAATATATCATATAATTGATATCAACATCATCACTAGTGAATAACTTGATCTATAATCACACTGATGTTCAACTCTCGAGCCATTGGAGGAGACAAGCTGTAGATCCTTCAGAGTTCGTAAACCTGAAAACATCTGATCTTATCGGATCCGATGTAGTGAATCTTCCTTCCTCCAAAATTAACGTTCTGAAACCCAGAACAGCCATCATCTTCTTCTTTCATGTTATTGTAGCACCATCTCTCTGCGAACTTCAGATCTAATATAAAGCTATCACTTTCCTCCACAGATCTGAAAGCTTTCTCACAAAGCTTGCCCTCAAGAACCTGAGGCTCTGATACCACTTGTTGTAAATCGATACAACAACTTTGTATTCAATCAAGTACTGATTGATGGATCTAACTCAAGCTTTAAACACAGAAATAGAGAGAACACAAAAAACAGAGAAACACAGAGATTTGGTAACCCAGTTCACTGCATCAGCAGCTACGTCTGGGGAGGAAACAGAGTCCTCAACATCCATTATAGATCAAGAGTTACATATGTGTTATGGTTACAACATACCTCTCACACTCATCTAACATCCTAGATAGAGTCTCACAAGAACAACATATGAAAGAAGAATAACAAGAGATTGAGCCTAGATACACCGAGAATCTACATCTCTCTCTTGCTCTGTTCACCTCTTCAGAACCGCCTGAACTAGGGTTCGGCGCAGATCACTTTGCTCTCACTTTGACCTTATGTATTTATACCTAATACAGAGTCGGTTCTTGTATGGGCTTCACACTAATATATGGCCCAGTTTCTGACAGACCAAACAGGCCCATGTTAAACAAACGTAGACAAGCTTCTGATCCACTACAACTTCCTGTTTCAAGTTGGATCATATCTCAACATGATTGTTTGGAATTGAAGTCTAGGTTAAATTTTGTGTTCTCGGGAGCATAACATGAACATTTTTTAGTACCTAGTAAACATTAAAATGGAGAGGAGATGGAAGAAAATGAAGTTCACGGGACAGGACAAGACGTGATGGGACGAGATGTCTTTGTCATTCTAAAATAGTTATGTGTATACCGTATACGTGCAATAGTCCAAACTAAAACCAAATTAAAATCTGATATTTGGATTTAACACCTTTAAACATACCACTATCACTTAAAAACTGCAACATGATCATTGTATATTTGTTACCGTGAAAAGGATTAACGAAGTATTTATTTAAATAAAATACTTATCTAAATATGTCTTAATATTTACCATGTAAGTAAACCAAATATACTACTCAACACTATTTAAAATTTCAAAATTATAAAAAACACATAAACCAAAACATTTTCTACATTCGAAATATACATAAATTAATTACAACATGTGTCATATGCTACAGCACGAGTATCACCTAGTAAACATTATAAAAACATTTTCATGGTGTAACGCCAGTATTTATCATCACTAGCTACAATAAAAGTCTCTTGTTTCTCTCTAGAACTTTGGAGAGTGTTCCTTTCTAGATTGAAGTAGTAAACATAATACGGTTTAGATGCATATAGTTCATTGACAAAACAATTTCACCTATAGCAGTCAACCCAACAACGGAAAAATTGAGGTTAACCTTAACGACTTTATTCTCATCCCACAAAGAGTAGACAGATTTGGACCATTTATGTTTCTCAACATCCTCTAGAACCCACACACAAATCATGGGAAATCCACCATCAGAAGCATGCCTCAAATCAATATCAAAAAAAAAAAAAAAAAAAAAAAAAAATCACATAATTTCCCCTGAATTTCTCGGACCGAACACCGAAGCAAACTATAAAATAATACTCATCACATAAGCCGTGTCATCAATATATTCAGATATGTAACAGAAAACCCCATTGATGCATATCTCTTCGGCAAAATGAGCTTCGGTTAAGGTAAATTCGATCTTCCTCCACCTCATTTTTTAGCTCCTAATGTCAGAATATAATTCTTCTTGTCACCAAAATATGGATTTCTCATGGACAATACCTTAAAAATGTTTGTCAATCGGATCAAACTATAAAAACCTTCTCTTTAATTTGTACCCTCTCAGTTTAGGTAAGATCGCATACCGTCCCGTGATAGGAATAGGATTACATATCAAAGGCACCGTATCCTCATCATCTTTTGAGATCTTAACACCTTGGAAATATAGCAAACCAGAGGCATAGCCATTTATGTATCGGCCTACCTGGTAAATTGTAAATCTCGCTCTACCGTGTTCTAATCTTTTACAAGAACTGTAACACTTATTATGACAGACACACAAGAACGTCCAGACAAAAATTATTATTACACACAGTATAAACTAAATGGACCTATGAGTAATTAGAGAAGAACATGAAGGAACCATAAACAACTATTATTATTATCATAGACAAACGAAGAAAACATAAACGAACCTATATGACTTAAGAGAAAACAAAGTAAAAGAAGTTAAAGTTTTCAACTCTATTTTGCATCAAGGTTTGAAAGAGTTAGTATGTTAATTTTAATTAAGTAAAGCATAAATCTTTCATTGTTGTTACTGAAGTGGCTAGTACATGTGTGACTGCACAAGCCATTGTTCAACAGATCTAAACAGAATGAATTTACAGACCTCTAATTAATCAAATATTCACTGATATATCATCATTCATATTTGCATGCATATGACTATATATCAAATACTATAATTTAAAAATCTATTCAATGTGACTCCTTGTTTTATGAAAACACAATATTGTAGAATAAGACATTAGTTTGTTCCCAACTACAAAGTAACAATATTAAGACATTGGTAACCGGAAAAGAACAAAATAGCTACGCCAACAAAGTGATAGCAAAACTCTTGTACAGTACATGAATTTGGCTTGGCCTCCAAAATCAAATTAGCTAAACCTGTTCTCACTCTAGGTTAGCTAGTAATTTCGTTTGTACAAGTTCTGGATGAAGACTGCCGGCTGCTTATTCTTCACTGATGGAGCAAGACATTTTGGTTTTGGCCATTTTCTAATGATATTAAACTAGTCCTTGGTGTAAAAGGCTTGACTCGAGTTGCTCTGTAAATTGTATCATTAACATTATGATCCTCTACGTCTACAAATGCAAAAAAAGTTACCACTAATGTAGTCAAGTACTTTAACGTATTGTTCAAATAAGATTTGATAATTAAGAACATGTATGATATTTTTAATCATATCTAGTTTATAGTATCAAAACTTGATTAGTCGTCTTCATTTTATGTTTACAATAATACAATGAGTAATTTACGCCTAACTACTATTATACAAGCGTCTAACACTTACTTAAGAATTGTGGATCATTCAGCCTTGACAGAAAGGTACTTTTGTGAATCACAATATGTGATCAAACTCACGAGGCCGAACGCAATCTGATTTCATCCATCCGATCCTCTGTTTCACATTGTCATAGACGATCAAGTGTCCTCGCATCGATATATCTACAACAACAAAACAAAACATGTTTCTCATAAGTTCCGTGTTCGATTATTATATTTGAGACAAGAAATTTGGGTTTACAGATAAAATGTCTATTTTTTTTACCTCCAATAATAATGGTGGAACCATCATGAACACTGCTTCCATCTAATATCCCCAGACAAACATTTCCTTTGTCCTGAATCAAAAGTGTGTACGAAAACTCAAATATATAAATCCATATCAAAGTCGAAAGCAGCCGCTATTATTAGAGCTTAAAGCAAGTGCTTACGCTGATGATCAAGTAATCCTCGGGTTGAATCAAAAGTTTTCTTGATATGATCAACCATTTGCTCCCTATTTGCAGAGTTATTGGTCTGAAGAACTTCTTAACATCTGACAAGGAACTGCATATTATCGAAACCAATAACTCGTTATAGATATGATCTTTCTTACACCACACAAATCAAAATGGTTCTACAAAAGATCATAGGTTCAGAGAGTACCTAATGGGGAAGTTAGTTTTAGCTCTCCAGCAGATAGGCAGCGTTTTGTCTGAATCATCGCGTATTAATTCTAAACCAGAAACTTCTTGAAGCTTTCACCAAATAAAATAGTCAAACATCATTGACCAGAAGATTTTGATCTAACAAAAGGCAAATTAGTTTCCATATGTGATTACTTACTGATGTGACCAATTGGGTGTAAGCCTGGTTAGGGAAGTACGTATAGGAACTTCCTGTATCAAACAATGCTTTCCCTACTCTTCCGTTTTCACCATCTAAGCTAAGCATAGCGTTCCCGTAGCTCATCTTTGTAACTTGCATCTGATAAACTTCCCTGAAAGAACCCAAAAATGTACATTACCTTAGCAAATATGCAAGTGACAAGGATTAAAACTTTCGAGAATATACCAAAATATATTTAAATAAACATGCAATCAAGCTATTCTAAGCGGCTAGATTTCGCAGATTAGGCTAGTTTTCGTTAAGCACTTACAAACGGGAATGGTGAAGCATAGGAACCCATGTGATTCCATGTGATGGAACCAAATCACTTCCCATGAAAATATATCCTTCACCGTTTAAATCAGAGGCAAGGCAATGGCCAACCACATTGCTAATAATACCTCGGCTTGCAAGTTGAGAAGGTAAGCTAATTTTAGCTCTGCTTAAACCGAGAATCCCGTCTGTCTTTAGCAGAGTGTTCAACAGTAGCCCTTGCTGATCATATCCGCACCTTAAAAGTTCCAATCACGAAAAGCCAAATTCACAGCATGAAAACACTCAATATATTATTCCATAACAAAATCACAAATTCTTAACAAAGAGTAATGGTTACCCGAAAACTATATCTGACTCGGCTAGTGATCCGTTGTGGAGTTTGAGATGAAACCTATCTTTGGTGAGAACTCCCATGGAATAGCTATGATCAGCGTATTCAATCTCGTAGTCACACTGTTGTAAACTCTCAAAATGTTCTTTCATTTGATTCCTTTGGACTTCTACGCATAAGGGCTCCGAAGATCGAACCAAGTTATCGTTTTTTGGCTTATATAGTTGATTAGCTCCCTAACTCCCACCAAAATGTTCATCAGCAATTCCAAAGAGAGACATCCTCCTTAAATCTCAAAAAATAACTAGATCTTTAAATTACCTTCGCACAACTAGTGCAAGGCGCGTCACACTGGATCCAAGTCAAGTCACTTCCAGTATCAATATCAAGATGATAGTAGTGTCCATCTTCAGGCTTCCCAACAAGAACCCGTGTATAATACAGCCTACAACAAAAACAAATCTCTGTTTACTTGTGCTTTAAGCAACACACAAACATTCACATTTCAGATAGTTTAAAGCATACATACCCATCAGGATACACGTTACCACCGACGGGGAACATCGTAGTGGAGGAGGATGAGTCGATAGAACCAGCGGTTGTAGATAAAACACTGTTGACTTTCACAGGGTTGACCAGCTCTAAATCCATTGGTTCCACAAAGATTCGATTCTCTACTACACCCAAATCTTCCGCTAAGATCCGGTCATGGAACTCTCGAGCCCTCAATTTGTGAAACACAGGGAAAACAAACGACGTCGTTTCGCGGTCGCTGTTATCGTCGTCACGGTTCCTCTCATCAGAAACCCTAAACATGGTAACAGAGTTGGAGAAAACAGAGCCGTACAGAGCAATCGCGATAAGCGAGATAGCGAGAAGACTCAGAACTAATCTCGGAGAATTCATGGAGAGATCCGAGAACCAGAGTTGAAATTGCGGGTTGTGGTGATGTGGGTCGGGTTGAAAACTCGGGTTTAGGTCTTCCTCGGGTGGGATCCCTATTGGATAATCGTGATCAGTGAGGGTGAAAGCAGAGATAGTTTTGCCTTGTGAAGGGTCATTGGATGGTGGGAGAGTGATTACGACTACGCCGTGGACTCGTTGTTGTTGTTGTTGCTGGTCATGAAGATTTGGCTCCATTCTCTGGTGGTTAATTCCGATCGAATTGGGTTGGTTTCGATCGGAGATAGAGAATGGGGAATTAGGAAGAGAAGAAGTTAATGGCAGAGGAGTACAAGTGGTCAAAGAGTCAAGAAGCTAGCTTCTCATACACGACGAAGCTGCGAGGAAGGAGAGGTTTATTTTGTCTACTATTTGAAAAATGAATACACACATAGACATATGGGGGTGTATTGAAACAATGATTTTGGAGGATTTGATGGGATTTAGTAAATTTGGAATTTCTATAGATTTTAGGGAAGTTGATATGATTTATAGGAAAATTCTTTCAAATCCCACCTAAAACCCATGAGATTTGGATTTCTGTATTTTTAACTAAACAAATCCTCTCAAATCCTCCAGAATCCCTAAAACTTATTAAAATCCAAATCCACAAACTGTTTTGAATAACAGTGGATTTTAAAGTAGATTTTTAAATCATCAGTTCAATAACAGTAGATTTCAGGAGAGTTTTTAAAATCCATGATTGAATAACATAGGATTTGTAACTTTTACACAAATCACTTAAAATATCAAGTTGAATACACCCCCCATGATCATATCCATAAACATTTTTTTTTGTTCAAAAAAAAAAATCCATAAACATTTTTTTTTCCCCTTTAGAAAACTAGTGTATACTGTATAGTATACCCTGTTTGATCGTATAAAAAAGGCAAAATTAATTAGAAAACAAATTAAATTTTGCTTACAGTTAAACCCTATAAATATTCCATTTTATAATGCGTGGAGGAAAATAGATTTTTTTTTTTTTACTACAAAACTAAAAATTAGGCAACTTTTGTAATTTCTTGCTTTAAATTTTGCTTGTTTTTTATTTGTCAATTTGATTCTTTTTGGGACTATAGTTAATAAAAGGGTTTGTAATGTTACAATATATTATTTTTTATAGAAATCATAAAAATCCTCGATATTGATAGAATTTAGGAAATACTACAAGTTATCATTAAATTCTTTAAATCTTAATTTTGACATTTTAGAGAATATTTGATATAATTATATTGATTTTATAGAAATCATAATGATTTTGAATCTAAAAATAATAATAATCACATATTATAATATCTTTCTCAAAATTAAATTGTGCCGATAATATAATACAATTTTGCGCCTTGGAGACAAAATTGTTCCGGTAATATAATACAATTTTGGGTCCTTCATTCTCTCTCAATTCAATTTGGTTTGTAAGTATTACCAAAATCTCTGAGATTTCATTTGCTTCATTTTATAGTACATCCCCAAAACATATGCCCTCGATACATATCTGCAACATATGTAAATCATAACGCTTGAAAAGTGAATCATTTACCTTGGAGAGCAAAACATGAATGAATAGTAAGGGATCATTATAACTGATCGTCTTCAGCACCTCAAGGATTTGGCAACTTTTGATTATTGTCAAATTAGCAACTATTGCCTTGAAATTTTTTAATTACGGACTTTATGTCCATCCTTATAGATTTGGGCAGAATCCTTGGTGAAAATAATTAAAAAAAAAGCAATAAAAAAGATTTTGTGTATTTTGTTTATAATAGTCAATGGTAAGTATCTATGATTTTTTTTATGTATGATGTAAAAAGAAAAGTCTTGGATCACAATATTGGGTTGCACTCGTCTTACCAAAAAAAATTTAAAAAATTGGGTTGCACTCTAGTTATTTCTACATAGATTGTTCTGTATTTGTTTATTCCAAATTCCTCATTTGACATATCTCATTTGCAATGTAATTGAATGTGAATATTGTGTTTTCGATCACAAAATTTATGACATGTTCAACCTATCCATTATTTCAATTGGTGGTAGAAATATCTTTAAGAGAAGAATAATTTAGAAAAGCCATTTATGATAGACACTTGTGAAAATTGAAATTAAGTACACTAGCTAACTACTTCTTTCCTAAGCAAATACACATGAGTTTAAGCAATTGTTTTCTTAATTTGCAAGTTTTCATGATGTTGTTTATATGCGTTATGGGAATGGTAAGACCACTCTTTGTCTTACAAATAAAATTCCGATTAGTTCATTAACATGGTCCATTATCTTAGTTTTTTAAAAATGCTGATCACATAAAAAAAAAATAACCAAAAGAAGAACATTATTTTGCAAATTTCCAAGTAAAATAATCTATATAATAATAACAATCTGAATAAATGCCGACAACGGTTGTGATTTTTTCGTAAAAAGTAATGTTATTTTTTAGAATAATTTATATGCTTGCGTCTGTTCATTGTAGTACTGTATATTTTCATCATATTTTATTCACTATTTTTCATCACTACTTTTTGTTTTAAAAGTGGTGTCTTTTCAATATTCATGTCTTTTGAATTCTATATATATTTGTCTCTTCTTCAATAATTAATAAATTATTGTTCATTGGAACATATTTTCTATTTTATGTTGAATCAAAATAAGTTGAATATTAATATATTAATGTCCAATATCATATGTTATTTTACAATCCAACTAAAAGATTTTATAAATGATTAGAAATTTAATACAATTTTAAATATATATTTTAGAGCTGCGTTATTTTAACTCTTCGTAGATTATGTATTTTTTATTTATTTATTTTTAGAAGTTGTGTATTATTATTATAATTTTCTTTGATACATTTTCACTAAAAATTAAATATGTATTATAATTATAATTATTTTATTAGAAAGTTACATTTACTCATTACAACCTCTATAATGAAAAGAGACTATTTTAAGTACTTCAGTGTAATTTTGTAGATTTGGGAGATACATGTCAAGTATTTCGACTATTTTTCGGATTACTGTATCTGACGAAATTTCGGTATATTTAGATGATACATGTACAAATTTGGATTTGTTTGGATACTCTTTAGAATCCTATTCGGAATACTGAAATGTCCACATCAGTTAGTAAACTTGGGTGAAATGGAAGACTCGGTTAAATAATATTGCGAACGGCCCTTTTGGTTATTTTTTCCCCTTACAAATTTTACGAACGACTCACTAAAAAAAAAAAAACAAGGGAGCCCGACCGAATTGGAGCAACTACTTTTCTCCATCATCACACCATTCTCATCACATCATCGTCGACGAAATTGGAAATCTAGATCATGCACTAGAAACCTCCCCCAGTTTCTAGATCTCGAGGAGGAACAAAATGGGTCGAATCTTCGAGTACTTCGTCGTGTGCGGACTAGGTCCGGAGATGCGAACCGTCGATGGAGATCTTGGATTCCATGGGATGCAAACTTTCTACTTGCCTTCGCCTCTTGACCAGTTCCCTTCTACTGATCAATCCCCTTACCCTGCCCCTCCTCCTCAGCTTCCTACTGTAAGTTTGGACAATTTCATCTTTCGAATTTGAGGATTTTGATTGGGTTTTAGGTCCGTTCTGGTGAAATGTGGAATCAGCTTTGTCTAGTTGCTAGGTTTCTTCTGTTTTGCTAAACGAAAGCATTTTCAAGTTAGTAACTGGAGAGGCTTTGATTTTGATAAATGTGCTCGAATTACTCTAGGTTTTCTTTCTAGTTACCTCCAATTTAGTTGAGTTGGGATATTGAATTTCATTTGCCTTCTACCCAAGAAACGAGCTTTTGAAAATTGCTTAAAGTGTGGTTCGTTAAGGGTAATTACAATCGTATGTTGCCACAGGGAATTTAGTCTGGCTCAACCAGAGAAAGAGCTAGTTCCATTGTGTAGTAGTTCGTTTATTGTTGTTATTTTTCTTCGTGATTGTACTTTGGAGATTTACTTTTGATTTATTAATCATCTGTTTAAGAGGTTAATGTGCTTGATTAGGTTCAAGCCTACGAGAGTTTGTTTTCTTTTGTTGGAGGAAACTATATATATTAATCTCAGGCGGATTTTCATGATTCAGCTTCTTTTCTTTTGGGACAGTGTGTTCTTCCTGCTGGGGTGGAGTTCCATTCTTCTGGGTTTGCTTCTAATGACCCTGCAAGTTTCCCACGGAGCTATCCCATAGTCTTGACGGGTATGTGATTATCCTTAGATTGCATACGTGGAGTTTTGTATGCATTGCATTGTGGCTGCTCCACGTGCGATGTTGTTTCGGTAGCAGTAGAACTGTTTTAGTGGAGACGTCGTCTTGCTCTCGTTTGTCTAGTCTTTTTTTTTTTTTTGTTGCAAATGTTGGATTTACGTTGGTTTGTTTTGAATACTGTGGTAGGTGACCTCTTACTGATTATTTTGATAATTTTTCCACAGAGGGTGATGGATCAAAAATATTTGTCAGTTGCATTGCATTTCGGGATCGAGTCTGTGTGGATATTATTGAAGCTTATCGCTTACCGCCGAATACATACGCAGACAAGTGTATATGTCTTGTGTCTCACGCCCCCAATTTCCGTGTTCTTCGGAATTCTCTTGAAGAGATTTTTGTTCTTTGCTTCTCTTCAGAAGGAAGCTGGTAAACACTATGCTAAAACATCTTCACCTTGTCGATATCTAACATGAATTACGCGTTGTGTTACTGTTTAATTGTACCATTTTATTTGATATGTTCAGTAAACCTATGTGGATGGAGCTTGCATTGGTTTTTTAATAATTTTTGTGTTGATTTTATCCTCTTCAAAAAGTTGCTCTAACAAAACAAGAAAACAAACACCATTAGTATGTTTGAACTTTGATGTTAATGCCCTTCAACCTTTTCAGTAAACCATTGTGGGATATTATCGCCTATATGGTATCTAATGTGCCTTTGCCGACTCCTGGAAAAGACAGAGTCTTGTTTGCTGTCGAGAATTGCCTGCTCTCAGTTGAAGCACCTCCAGAGGATAGTCTTCCTCAGGCAGATGTATGAGTTGTGCTTTTTTCTCCTTAATCTGTATTGAATCCTTTTCCTTGGCTACTTTGTAGTAACAACTTTGGAGATTTTCAATTTCCTGACATCTACAAGGGCGAGTGTTCCCTGATTTCTTTTAACATTTTTCCGATAGAGTTATGTAACATTTCGCATGATTTTACTGAATGCAGATATCTCTCCAGCCTCTTGTACAATGCTTGGATGTCGACAACTTGATTAAGTTGTTCACATCTGTACTAGTTGAAAGGAGGATTTTGATACGATCTAACAAGTAAGTTTCTCTATGTAGAGACATAATGAGTTTCAGTGACATTTTTCTAGATGGTTAAAATTTTCATATCATCTCTGTTTAAGCATCACATTTATTTTGCTTCATCGTGAATCTCAATAGGTATTCGCTTTTGACGCTGGTGTCTGAATCCATATGTCATTTGATTTATCCTTTCCGATGGCAGGTATGTCATAGAACACTGATGAGATCTCAGTTTATCACTTAAACAAATATGAACTCATGTGTAAGCATGCTAAGTCATGCATTTCTACTGACTAAAATATTTCATCTAATCTTTATTATTTGTTTGTTGTATGTTTCTGAAGCAAGTCTACATTCCATTACTATTTTTTAGTGGAGTAGACTACATTGATGCACCAACACCATATATGATGGGTCTCCACTCTGATGTCGATACGTCCAATCTTGCTATGGATGGCGTGAGTCTTATTTTATGTCATTTTTACCCTCTTTAAGATTTAGACAACCTTATATTGGTCTCACAACATTGCCATTTTTAGGTTGTAGTGGTGGATCTTGAATTTAACCAAATCACTACTTCTGAAGAGATACCTCCGATTCCAGAGCCTGAGTTCAGCGCGTTGCGAAACGATATATTGAAACTACTGCACCCTAATGTTGTAGGGATTGATCAGTTGAAGGGCTTTGGTAATTCTGTTGAGCAGTCCCCTAAAAGCCTTAGCAAACCTTGGGGAGAGGATCATGACCTTCAACTCAGGTGACTTAGGAAACCTTGTCATATGATTGCCTAAATTTTATTATCTTTTTCCATGGAAACTTTTTGGTACTCATGTTATACAAAATCCGTTTCCTATGGCAGGGTTATATTCTTAAAGTTTTTTGCATCTATATTGGGTGGCTACCGCAATTTCATAGTATGTGATTTTTATTCTTTACTTATATTATTTTTTTACCACTATTATTCTTTTCTTACTTATATGAATTCTTTTTGTCAGGAAAACAAAGTTTTTAGCACTGATGCGTTTCTGAAGAGACGGTCCCGTTCCACAAATCAGCCACCAGAGCCTATGGTAAGCTAACTGGTCCATGAATGGAATGCCTATATCTACAGTTACTGCAATTTATAACTTCACGTTGCTCTCTTTTGTTCCAATTTGTGGTGTAAACTCTCTTTTCACATATTACTTTTGAGTTCTTACTATTTATTTATATTCATTCAAAAGTGTTAAATAATCTGACTTACCTTCTGTCTGTGGAATAATTATTTTTATTGGTATTATTCTAATTGTTTGCAGTTGGTTCAATTCTTGGGCTCTTTTGCATTCCTCGATTATCTTGAAAGGCGTCTAGGCTCTGATGAGAACAGTACTAATCTCCTCGAGAAGTTACAAGATGCAGTTGGGAGGGGTCAAGATGCGATGTCAATTCTGCCTAAATCTTCTATGGAGCCTGAAATAATCACAATAGCTGAGCCAGAAGTTGAAGAATCAGGTACATTTAGATCTTTTGTTTGGTTGATTTTGTTAGATCGCAGAAGCTGAATGATATAAAATTGAGGTTATTCATTTGTAAGAAACTACCGAGAATAAGAATGCATCTTATTGATTTTTGGCTGGCCACCAGTAGTTGGGCAGAGAAAAAATTTGCAAGTTGTTCTAGTATGCATAACTGTAGAAAAGACAATAAGAATCTTTCAGTCTGTTCTATTTTCTGGGGAAGCATTGTCCGTCTACTGAGTTTGGGATCATGTTCTGATTTATCTTTACTCTTTTTTTTGTCAGCCACCAGGTATACCTATGACAGGTTTCCCGCGAGTGTTAGGTCAGAGGAGCAAGAAGAAAAGCGAAAGCAGATCCTTGCAGCAGCAAGCGGGGCTCTTGAATCCAATGGAAGGGATCCTCCAAGGTATATCCTGATTTTCTTGGAACAGCGATCGGATTCCCTTACTTATTTTTTATATCTTCCAATTGTAGCTCACCGCCAGGGAAGAACACCAAAGAAGACAATTTCAGTTCAATGGAGAGGGCTGTAAGTGTTGCTTGTAATCTTGTTGCTCTAGCATGCCTTCAAACAAATCAATATGACATGAAGAGATGTCATGGCTCTGACATGTGTGGATAGTTAATCAAACTGAACTTACCAATCATTACACAGAATTAAATTAAGATATCAAATGAAAGTTGATTTCTCTTGTTCTTGTACGAGATCAAGAGGTGCTATCAATTCTGATTTTGGCCTTCATTTTTCTTCTTTTGTAAAATAAGATTTATTTATAACTCAATTAAATATGAAAAAAAATGTCCAGAAGAATTCCGTTCTAAATGCCATACCGTTACTTCTCTTTTTTTCAATGATATTGTAACTACTGTTTGCAGGCAGAGAGAGAACGAATGGTCTTGGATATACAAGTCAAGTTGCAGGTATTTCTTCTTGCTTGTGTGTTTAAAGATTCCAGTTTGCAAGTCTGGAATGATTGAAATTGAATTTCTTCTTCAGAATGGTTTCATCTATTGAGAATTTTGTGAGGAAAAGAACTCCTAAAGAATTAGAAGAAAAAAAAGTAGATCTTGGGGTGATATTTACTTAGTCCCTTGCTAATACTCAAACTTTACAAATGAAAACACAGATTTAAATATATTAACAAAACCCAAACTATTGGAAATGTATGCTAATTGAGCTGGACAAAAACTCTAGGCATGTCATCAAAGTTACCTCTGAAAAACATAATCTTCTTTTTCTCTAGATGTAATGATCTAAAATGTGTACAAATAATTTTTCGCTTTTGAAAAGTTGGTTGTTTTTCTTTAATAAACCCGGATTGGTCATGATTCGCCCTCCTAGTAAATTAATCCATTTTAAAAGGAAACGATGAAGATCAAGTCTGTTGCCACTATTACATTGGTTTGTTGTGGTTTCCAGGGATTATGGCTCCGTCTTCTCAAACTGGGTTCAGCTGAGGATCCTCTTTCTTCATTTGAATACGGCACAATATTGGGTATGTTCCATTTTAATGAGAATGTGAATAAATGTACAGTAAAATTTCTGCTGCAAGAAATGGTTAAACCAAGAAAGATATCAAATTCTTATGCTTAATCAGCCATATACTAACAACCAATTGGTTGCCATTGTGATTATATTTCCGTCTCTTCTGTAAAAACCAGAGAGGTGTTGTTTTCTCTATTGAAAATTGAACCTCATACTTTGCT
Organism: Camelina sativa; assembly: GCF_030686135.1. Taxonomy (NCBI): domain Eukaryota; kingdom Viridiplantae; phylum Streptophyta; class Magnoliopsida; order Brassicales; family Brassicaceae; genus Camelina; species Camelina sativa. Next base: position 34,270,644 of record NC_141896.1, on the reverse strand, counting down.
CATGTAGCTCTCATCGAATCTGATGCTGAGGGGATTGGTGGGAGTGGCTTTATCGAGTGTATACGAGAGCATCTGTATTCGGTAAGCGTAGTAACTGTACGGCATATATACTGAGCAAGTTTTTCTGAGCTGAACCTTACTGTATAGTGGACTTATTTCCTGCAGGGCTGGCATGGTCAATTGACCGAGGAGCAGTTCATTGCAGTCAAAGAATTGGTAGGTAGATAACTAGATTTATCTGAATACCGGCCTTAATATACCCAGTTTCTCAATTGCTTGCACGTTAGCTGTGCATATTTAGATTTGCTCAGGTTATATGCCCTGGCTGTTGTTGAAGGGTTTTTAGGTTGGGTAACACCATGTATGATTTCTTTTGGATTTTTAGCTTCGGAGTTTAAGAAAAGTAACACAGAATGATATTTTTCAACGAATTGTTATCAGCTCAAAATGGCTGTGAGCCGTGCTGCTTCAAGAAGCGATTTGTCGACAGTGCGGGACGCACTTGAAGTTTCTGCAGAAATGTTCAAGAAGGATGCCAATAATGTCTCAGACTATGTTCAGCGTCATCTCATCTCCATACCCATCTGGGAGGAGTTGAGGTATGCAATTCAACATGCTGCGGGCTCTATGATTTTTTTTTTTTTTGGTACTGCTCACAAATTGATTTGACATATTGTGAATTTTTTTGACAGATTCTGGGAAGGTTACTTCGAGTATCTCATGGAACAACCTGCAAATGAGTGAGTCTTCGTAAGATCTTGTATTCATTTGATAATATCATATGTTTGTTCGTATACTATCACTAGCACAATGAGAACTATATTTAACAAATGAGTCGGTGAAAGCAACTGTAAATTTGAAAAATTATGGTGGGGGTTTTGTGATGGAAATAGAAGCCGTTCTGTAAATATTTTGGCTCTAGCAAGGAGCTCTTTATAATGATTCCCGTTTTATATTTTGCTTTTCAAACTAGATCGTTGAAAGATACTTTTGGAGAAATTAGGAATATACTTTGTCTATGTCATACTCCTAGGTGTCTTTTTCCGATTCCCCTTAAGGATGCTTCATCAACTTATCAGTTGTTGTCCACATACTTGAAATTTTATCTCTGTTAACCATGTATAATCTTATTGGGTCTTACATTGTACAGCCAATTGATTGAATCATCATTGAAATAACTAATTTGTGTAACTCTTTATTGTCTAGATCAGTGAACTATGCTACTTTGGTCACAGCCAGACTAATCATAGTGGCATCACATATGGTGATTTTTTTACCTTCTTTTCTTGATATGTGATGGTTACAGTTCTTTCTGTTTACTATGTCTTCACATTATTTATTGCTCTTGCAAAGGCTGGCTTGGGACTTCCTGATACAGAAGCTTGGAACATGATCGAGACAATAGCAGAGAAACAAAAACTTGGATACAAATTACTGGTAAATTAACTCTTTATATTTCGTTCTGCAGTTATTGAAATGTGATATATGTGGACTTTATTCTCCATATATTACCAATTTCAAGCTTTTTAATTGGGCTTTTGAAAATCCTAACTAACTGAGGCCATATCGTGTTTGTTTCAGATTAAACTCAGAGGGTTCCTGTCGCATGTTCAGCAACTTCGTGTCGGCTATTGGGGTGCTTCTTCATTTAAGCAGCAGATCATATCTTCCGGGTTGCCATCCCCACGTCCAAAAGATGTCTCTGATGAATCCCAGCAACCTTCAGAAGCTTCTGGAAGGAGCTGGGTTCAGAGTATGTTTAGCAGAGATACAGCATCAAGAGCAAATTCTTTCAGTCGTGTTCGTAAGTGGGTATCCGATAATGCTTCTTCAGGTATATCCGTGATTGCTCTTCTGTCTTTTGGTTTCCATTCTAGCATGTTGTTGCTGACGTCAATATACTAAACTTTGCAAAACAGACATAACTGCTGCTGCACAGAAGAAAATTCAGACCAATGTACGTGTTCTGAAGGGTCACAGCGGTGCTGTTACTGCCTTGCACTCTGTGACAAGAAGGGAAGTCTGTGACCTTGTGGGCGATCGCGAGGATGCTGGATTCTTTATCAGCGGTAGTACAGACTGTCTGGTCGGTAAAAATGCTTGTTTATATTGTTATTTTACATTCATCACTTTTTTAGTCATTTAGTTGACTTTGCTTTGCTTGCGCCTATATATGTTCTTTACATCTACTTGTGAACACACACCTTGATGATGATGATGATGATGATGATGATGATGATGATGATGATGTGTTCTATTAGATCTGAAGGATGGTTGCATTCACTATCTGCCTGTTATGCCTAAAGATAATTTCTTAGAGGGTGAAAGGGTAGTTCATTCGTTTGCTATTAATTATTGTTTAGATAAGTTCAGTATTTTGCTATTTATGTTACCATAGTCATGGATACGGATATAGAAAATTGGAACATTTGGAAGAATAACTATGCCAAAGTAGGATTCGAAAAGTAATTCGCATACTGCTTTTTTCCAGTCCAATGTGTCAACTTGTTATAGAGATCGTCATTGACTGAAAAGTTTTCAGTTAAGAGACGATCATCTCTCTCTTAAATAGGATGCTGTAGTCTTGCACTCATTCAATTCTGGAAATTCAGAGAGGTTAAGTTTTCTGCTAATTTAGATTGGGTGATGACAATCTAGTATCCCGTTTTGGTTGCTTCCTGAGCAGGTTAAGATTTGGGATCCAAGTCTGCGTGGTTCTGAACTTCGAGCGACTCTGAAAGGACATACTGGGTATACTCTATTTCTTATTCACCTTGATGCTTCTCGGTAGTTGTGGACTTTTGTTAATTTTCATATGTTACGGATTTTTAATAGCACTTCCTTTCTTTTTTTCTTTTCAACTTTTATGTAGAACCGTGCGTGCTATAAGCTCTGACAGAGGAAAGATAGTTTCAGGATCAGATGATCAGTCTGTTATCGTATGGGATAAACAAACAACTCAGCTTCTAGAAGAATTGAAAGGCCACGATGCACAGGTTTCCACTACACTCTAGTGTTTTTCCTGACATTAGGATATGATTCATGAGGGGGAGAGTATTAATGGTCAACACAGAATAAACATATATGCGTGGACATAAAATAAAATAAAAAAAGATAGTTATCATTGGAATACCATTTGGAAAATGTTGTAGCTGTCACTAGGATCTTTAAAGTATTGACCATTGATCAATGACAATTTAAGTTTGTAAAGTTAATATCACTAACCAACTATAAGAGGAAGCTTTGAATAACTTACGTTGTTCTGAATAAAGGTATGCTACATCCAAAACTATTGTGCAGGTAAGTTGTGTCAAGATGCTTTCAGGCGAACGTGTCCTCACTGCTGCACATGATGGAACAGTTAAGATGTGGGATGTTCGAACCGATATGTGTGTTGCAACTGTTGGCCGATGCTCTAGTGCCATTCTTTCGATCGAATATGATGACTCCACAGGAATCTTGGCTGCTGCTGGCAGGGATACGTATGTATGCTATATTACCCATTAGTAACATGAATTTTCTGTATTAAACGTCACTTACAGATTCTACTATAATGATTGGATAATCATCAGGATTGCAAATATATGGGATATTCGTTCAGGAAAGCAAATGCATAAGCTGAAAGGGCATACCAAATGGATACGGTGAGCCTCACCCTGATCTTATACAACATGTTTCTTTTTGTTGTGACTTAGAAATTACAAAACTAATAAACCTATGGCCTTATCTCCTTTTACAAGTTTATTCATGATGCTATATCTGCGGGTTGTAGGCTACTTATTCTTAGTATTGAATTGGTTTATATGAATCATTTGTTATTACCTTGTAAAATGCTGTAGGATATTATAACATTTCAGCTCTGCGACTTGTTTGATCAAATTGTGTCAATTCTGCAGATCAATACGAATGGTCGAAGATACCTTGATTACTGGCAGTGATGACTGGACTGCACGAGTGTGGTCTGTTTCCAGAGGATCATGCGACGCTGTTTTGGCATGCCATGCTGGGCCAGTACAATCTGTTGAATACTCCCCATTTGACGAAGGAATAATCACAGGTCCATGTTGATTTCATCTACCAACAATTCTCAAAAGATTATTAAGAAGCATCAATCTCAAAAATAACATCAAAGCTTAAGTTAGTGCGTTGCTCTCTCTTTCTTGCAGGCTCGGCTGATGGGTTGCTCCGCTTTTGGGAAAATGATGAAGGTGAAATTCTCATTATTAACCTGAACTCTAACCTAACTCATTTACTTAAATTTATCTAGCTGGCTTCATAAACTCTTTAGTGTACTTATGTTACAATTGTAAACACCAACCCTTGGCCAACAACAGTTCTAAACCCAATCAACAACTATCTACTGCACCAAACATTATATTTCAGGTACCTGATAATCCCTTAATACTTTGGTTATCTCGATTTTCAGGTGGCATTAAATGCGTGAAGAACATAACGCTCCATAGTTCTTCCATACTATCAATCAACGCAGGCGAACATTGGTTAGGCATTGGAGCAGCAGATAACTCAATGTCTCTATTCCATCGTCCTTCCAACGCAGGAACCAAAGTCTCAGGCTGGCAACTTTATAGAGTACCACAAAGAACAGCGGCCGTGGTATGATCCTCTTATCACATTAGTTGAAAGATACTCTACTTTTTCTGGTCATGCCGTTTGATAATTCTTATGAGATACTGAAATGCCTGGAAAGCAGTATAGAAAAATAATTCTTATAAGACTACACAATTATGAATCATTGTGTTCTACAATTTGGACTGGTTTGTTTTTTTTTTTTTTGTGTATTTGTATTCACTGAGACTGAATCTCGGATTTTGTGATTCAGGTGAGATGTGTTGCGTCAGATCTCGAAAGGAAACGAATATGTAGCGGTGGCCGGAATGGAGTTCTCCGGCTGTGGGATGCGACCATCAACATCTGATTTGTCTTCCACAATTGTCTCTGTGTATGTGTTGTGTATGTTTGCTTATGCCCTCTGACAGTCTAAGAAAAATTTTGATTTTTTTTAATTCTATGTACTTTTTACATATGTTTTCTCAGTGATTTTTGTTTCGATCAATCTATTTCTTTTTTCCTCCCTCTGTCCCATTTTATAAGATTTTTTTTTTTGGCTAAAAACAAAGATTAAGAAGTAATAAATACTTATTTAAAAGTTTAACCAATAGAAAAAGAAATACTGCAGAATTCAGAAAGTCATATAAACTATTAAATTAGAAAAACATGGATGGACAAACAAAAACGAAAGCCTCAATGACATAAAATACATAGAGAAGAAGAAAAAAAAATGAAAATATTTTGATGGGAAATTGGAAATAAAGGATAAATAATTGATACATTGTCAATTCGTGCATTCTATAACTATATGTCAACTATTTCTAAATTACATTTTGCAATTGATTTAGCCATTTTTTTCAAAAATAAATTAGATATTCTTTTAGGAAATTGATAAAAAAAGACATTAGAATCCTTATACCGTCAAAAATATGTCGTTTTATTGCCGTTTTAAATGGATAAAATATGATCTAGTTTAAAATACACATTCTAAATTTAAAATGTATATTCTATACATGGTACATGTTCTACAAAATTTAGATAAAGTATTCTACACATTCTACATGTTCTACGAAATTTAGAAATTATTTATGTTCTACGGATATTAGAATACTAATTTCTACAAAATTTAGAATACATATTCTATAGTTTGCTCTTTATCTATAAAAAATAGAATATATTTTCTAACATTTAATCATTTTCTAAAATTGTTAAAGAGCATTTTCTTTTAATTTTCTATATATTCTACAAAGAATGGAAAACAAATTCTATGTATACTTCATTTAAGAAAGTGTTCCCAAAATTAAAATCTAACCAACCAAATATAGTGTTTACAAAGTACAAACGTTATCCAAAACTAAGTCATATGTCAACCATAGCAAAAAAGACATAAAACGCTACTTATACTGCTATCAATACTCTAAATTCATGTAGTGTAATTTAAAATTATATAACAGTTATGAAAGAAAAATATAAAACAAACAGATTGAAGAATAATATAAAAATATTTGATTTGGAGTTATTTGAGAGGATAGAACAATTATATGAATGCTCAAGTTTTGTAAGCATGAGAATGGACAAAAAATTGTTTTGTTATTTTCAAACTATAATCTTGTAGCATACTAACATGTCATAAAAATAACCAAAATTTTCTTTAAGATTTCAAATTCTAAAAAAAAATTGTAATTTTCATTTTGAAAGTCTTATAGATTGTTAAAATAAAACAACTGAAGTCACTAAATCATGTATATAAGTGAATTTATCTATTGTATGTGTACTTTTTGGTCAATAAATTTTTTCTAAATATTAAAATTTCAATTCCAAAACTAAAAAATTTAGAACATATATATACTAATCTTATTGTTTATAAATTTTTTTCAGTTTATATATTTTAAGAATTCTAACAATTAAAAATACTTTTATAAATCAATAATACTATAAATAATAAATATTTATTTACAGATAATTTATATCTTTTGAACAAAAAAAGATAAATTAATATCACTCTAAATTAAAAAATACTATGGTCCCAACATTATTAATTTATAGAGGTTCTACTAAACTGAATATTTTTTTGGCTTTATATATTGTCTTAAATGTTTTTCGAAATAAATGATTTTTTTATTTAAAATTTTAGTAGTTGCGCAAGATTTTCTAAAATATGAGGATATAATGGAGTCTAAATGATATTAAAGTATATATGACCAAACATAAATATATAGAATGTATAGATAGACAATAATTCAATTATTTATCTTTTATTTCTAATTTTTCCCATATTTTGATTGGGAGTTTGGTTTGGTACGACCCATTTTGAAAACCAAAGTGAAGTGATTAGGGTTTGAAAATAAAGGGTTTACATTATTCTTCTTTTCTTGGTTTTGTGAAAAAAATTAGAATGAAGTTTGGTTTCTATAATGGTTGATTCCTGTGCAACTTGAAAACAAGTTTGAAATTTTCGTTACATCTTGCCCTTTTTATTTATAATACAACTAATACAGTAAGTTATATATATCAGATACTGTTAATTGATTGATTGATTGTCAAATATTTTTGAAAATTATAAAATAAATAAAAAATAGCTTTTAAAAGTTAAATAAATTTTAGAGACTAGTAGTTGACATTTTTATGCTTAGTGACTATTATTGATTTGTTCTTTCAAACATATATGTAGGGTATAAAAATTTGAAGGGTTTTTTTATTAATAACTTAGTTAATGAGTTTATATGTGAGAAAGAAGTATTTAACTGTTGGAGTTGATTCAGTCATGGAGTCCGAGTCTTACGGAGGTTTAGTAAGTGGAGTCGTGGACTTGAGGGTCAGTTTGTTAGTGGAGTCTGTTTCCGTTTTTCTAGCTTTGATTCACTTGTTTGTTTGCTTCCTATAAGGCTATTTAAGCCATTGTTATTGAGTTAATCGATTATCACTTTTCAATATACAATTCACATTTGGTATCAGAGCCAGATGATTGAGAAGAGAGAAGAGAAGTTTGTGCAGCCGGCAATCCCGAAGTTCGACGGCCACTATGATTTCTGGTCCATGACGATGGAGAACTTCATCAGAAGTAGAGAGTTGTGGAGTTTGGTGAAAGATGGAATTCTGGCGGTGTCGATCAGAACGTCACCAACAAGTGAGGCACAAAGAAAGTTGGTCGAGGATGCAAAGCTGAAGGACTTGAAGGTCAAGAATTTTCTGTTCCAATCCATTGACAGAGAGATTCTAGAGACAATTCTTGACAAAAGCACCTCCAAAGCAATTTGGAAATCCATGAAAAAGAAGTATCAAGGAACTACAAAGGTGAAAAGGGCACAACTCCAAGCATTGAGAGGAGAGTTTGAGTTGCTGACCATGAAGGAAGGAGAGAAGATCGATGTTTTCTTAGGGAGAACATTGACAGTGGTGAACAAGATGAAGTTGAATGGAGAGACAATGGAGCAGAGCAAGATTGTGAACAAGGTTCTTCGATCTCTGACTCCAAGATTCAACTATGTGGTATGTTCGATTGAAGAATCGAATGACTTGAGCATCATGAGTGTACGGAAGCTTGCTTTGCCATGAGCAGAGGCTAAATGGTAGTGTTCACGATGAGCAAGCACTAAAGGTATCACACGATGAGAAACCCAACCGAGGCAGAGGTCATGGACTCCGAGGAGGGCGTGGCAGAGGAAGAGGGAGATCCTCTATGAATCGTGCTACAGTTGAGTGTTACAATTGCCACAAGTTAGGACACTTTCAAAACGAATGTCCAAAGTGGGAGAAAGCAAACTATGCTCATCCGGAGAAAGGAGTGATCATGGACACAACAATGAGTGGAAATCGGATGTTTTTTATTCAAGCGTCCAAACCACAGAAGAACTCGATGTGCCTGCAAACGGAAGAAGAAATCGAGAAGGAGATGCACCTGTGGCACTGCAGATTTGGGCATCTAAATCAAGATGGGCTGAAGTTACTGTCAAGCAAGAAAATAGTTGTTGGGCTTCCTGACCTAAAGCCCACCAAGGAAGTTTGCTCTTGTTTGTTTGACTGGGAAACAGCACAGAGAGACGATGTCGAGAAAGAGTTCCTGGAGAGCTTCACGGCAGCTTCAACTAATACACTCGGATATATGCGGACCGATTTCTCCAATTTCGTACAGCGGGAAGAAGTATATCCTGAGCTTTATTGACGATTTCTCGAGGAAGGCTTGGGTTTACTTTCTTCATGAAAAATCTGAAGCATTTGCCACATTCAAGATCTTCAAAGGAAGCGTGGAGAAGGAAATTAATGGAGTCATAGCTTGCTTGAGGACAGATCGGGGAGGAGAGTTTACTTCGAATGAATTTGGTGATTTCTGCAAATCTCATGGCATCACTCGACAACTTACTGCAGCATTTACACCGCAGCAAAACGGAGTAGCCGAAAGGAAGAACATGACTATTATGAATGTTGTTCGATCAATGTTGAGTGAGAGGAAGGTGCCAAAAGAGTTTTGGTCTGAAGCAACGAAGTGGAGTGTTCATATTCAGAATCAATCTCCAACAATAGCGGTAAAAGAAATGACTCCTGAGGAAGCTTGGAGCGGTTCAAAACCTGTGGTGGAATACTTTCGTGTCTTTGGGTGCATAGGATATGTCCACATACCAGATCAGAGGAGAAAGAAGCTGGATGATAAAAGCAAGAAGTGTGTTTTTCTTGGAGTGAGTGAAGAATCTAAAGCATGGAGACTGTATGATCCTGCCACAAAAACAATCGTAATAAGCAAAGACGTGGTCTTTGATGAGACTAAGAGATGGGATTGGGATCAGACTAGCGGAGAAGAGAGAATTCTCGATTGTGGGGAAGAAGAGGATTCAAGCGAAGAAGAAAACAATCCCGTTTCACCGCCTGTGCCATCACCTTCTTCGTTAGACGGTAATACAACTCTTTTAGTCCAGCTTCATCAGATTCTAGTCCAGCTACTTCATCGACATCGAGTTCACTAGAATTTGAAAGAGGACCACGTGTTAGGTCTAGACCAAGATATCTAGATGATTATATTGTTGGCGATGAAGAGGAGATGGAAGGAAATCTATCTATCATGCTGCTGATGACAGAAACTGACCCAATCAAGTTTGATGACGCGATGAAGGAGAACGTGTGGATGGAGGCAATGAAACGAGAGATTGAGTCTATCATAAAAAACGATACTTGGGAGCTGACTACTTTTCCTAAAGGTGCGACACCCATTGGAGTGAAATGGGTGTATAAGACAAAGCTGAATAAAGATGGTGAAGTAGACAAGCACAAGGCCAGGCTTGTTGCAAAAGGGTATGCTCAGTGCTATGGCATCGATTACACTGAGGTTTTTGCTCCTGTTGCGAGGCTTGACATGATTCGAACCATAATTGGTGTTGCAGTGCAATCAGGTTGGGAAATCTTTCAATTAGACGTGAAAAGTGCATTTTTACATGGAGAATTGAAAGAAGAGGTTTATGTCAAACAACCTGAACGATTTGTTAAGAAAGGAGAAGAAGAGAAGGTGTACAAGCTAAGGAAGGCTCTATATGGTCTCAAGCAGGCTCCTAGGGCTTGGTACAGCCGAATTGAGGGTTATTTCTTAAGAGAAGAGTTCGAGAAATGTCCTAGTGAGCACACTCTGTTTACCAAGATAAAAGAAGGTAAAATTATGATTGTGAGCTTGTATGTTGATGACTTGATCTTTACTGGAAACGATAGGAAGATGTGTGATGAGTTCAAGGCTTCAATGATGCATGAATTTGAGATGTCAGACTTGGGAAAGATGAGGCACTTTCTTGGAGTAGAGGTGAAACAAAGTGAGGATGGGATTTTCGTGTGTCAAAAACGTTATGCTTGTGACATTCTAGCAAGATATGGAATGGAAGAAAGCAATGCAGTTCAAAATCCAATTGTTCTAGGAACAAAACTCACAAAAGATGAGAATGGAGAGAAGGTGGACGAGACACTATTCAAGCAACTTGTTGGGTGTCTTATGTACTTAACCGTAACCAGGCCTGACTTGATGTTTAGTGTGTGTCTCATAAGTCGATTTATGGCTAAACCAAGAATGTCACATTGGCTTGCTGCGAAAAGGATTCTGCGATATCTAAAAGGTACCATCAAACTCGGAATCTTTTACAGGAAGAATGAAGGTGGTGATATGAGACTTACGGCGTTCATGGATAGCGATTATGCTGGAGACTTAAATGATCGAAGGAGTACAACGGGCTGTGTTTTCTTGATGGGATCTAGTGCAATCTCTTGGTCATCAAAGAAACAGCCTGTTGTTGCACTTTCGACTACCGAAGCGGAATACATAGCAGCTGCGTTTTGTGCTTGTCAGTGTGTGTGGATCAGAAGGATTCTTGAAACAATTGGTGCTGGAGAGAAGTCTGCAACGGTGATTAATTGCGACAATAGCTCAACTATTCAACTCTCCAAACATCTTGTTCTTCACGGTAAAAGCAAGCAAATAGAGGTGAGATTTCATTATCTTAGGGAGTTGGTGAATGGCGAGACTGTCAAGCTTAAGTATTGTGCAATAGAAAATCAAGTTGCAGACATTTTTACAAAACCGTTGAAGCTGGAGCAGTTTGAGAGGTTACGGGCATTGCTTGAGATGATTAACATGTCTGAAGTAAGCTGAATTCAGGAGAATTAGCTTAAGGGAGGGTATGTTGGAGTTGATTCAGTCATGGAGTCCGAGTCTTATGGAGGTTTAGTAAGTGGAGTCGTGGACTTGAGGGTCAGTTTGTTAGTGGAGTCTGTTTCCGTTTTTCTAGCTTTGATTCAGTTGTTTGTTTGCTTTCTGTAAGGCTATTTAAGCCATTGTTATTGAGTTAATCGATTATCACTTTTCAATATACAGTTCACATTAACATACTAGTAAAATGTGCATCCAACAAATTAAATTCATATATTACTTCGACCTCCACAACTACATACGAGTAGAAACATATATGCAAACAATTACGTGAACTGTATATAATCCTTAACCAAAGTTTGTTTTGTATATAAAATAACTTGGAAATATATTCGACAAAGACTGAAGCCGATTAAATTATATCCACAAATTAGTTTGTATGTACCTATATCACATACAAAATAAAACCTCTCAAGTAAACAAAAAAAGAGTGACTTCGTAACCTTCTTTACTTTCAAATGGTTGGAACTTGTATGATTCTAAGTCGATCGAAAAAGAAAACATAAATTGGTATTGACGTGTGAAAATGATTCTTATTTGATAAAGGTAAACATGATTGTTCTTCATGTTTTTCTTTTTCTGGCTTAAAAGACTTCGCCTTTATGCTACTGAGTTATGATCCAAGCTAGTCACTTAACTAAATAGAAATCTCTAAATTAGAAAAGCAATCAAAGTCGTTGTAGTATAGTGGTAAGTATTCCCGCCTGTCACCCGGGTTCGATCCCTGGCAACGGCGTAAACCTTTTTGATCTCACGCTTCTTGGACTTGGACTCTGGCTTAGTAATGTTCTCGGATCGGATTGTGTAAACCGCGGTTGCAACATATCTCGAGAGAAAAAAAAAAAAAAAGATAATAAAAAACACATTAACTTTTTAAAAATTGAAACACATGAATCATTCAGAGTGGGGGTACGCTACCATACCTACCAGTTGGATCCCACGAGATCTCGTTGACCATCAGGTGTGGAGCTTTGTTCATAGTCTCAAGCTTATATCTACGTCGAAAAACTCGAGGTGGCCATCGAAGCATTCTATCAAATCAGCCAGAACTATATATGTGTTTGCTTCTTGGTGACCAGAAGAGGGCATCGGCTTGCTTGTCTTCAAAGGTAGCTAGCTTCGAAACCTTTCCAGGAATTTGGAAAGTCTCCATAGAATAGAAACTGACACCTGGATTTGATTGGTCTCCGTGAATCACAGCAAACCTATGACCGCTGGGCTCCCACGCGAAAGCAAGGATTTTCTCGTCCAACTCAAGGTAATAATGCCCTTCTTCCTCACTGAAGCGGAAAAGCTCAAACAGAGAGCACCTACGTCGAGTGACTTGGACAGCAAGATACTTTCCATTGCTCTGCCAGTGCATCTTACAGTTGCTAGCCTTGAGAACATCCTTGTGCATCAGCTCCACCTGGCCAGGGATTTGCAGAAAAACAACCTAGCTTGTTGGTAAGCCTTCTGCTTGACATCACCTTTCAACAGTGCAAGACATGTCCACAACATCATCAAAGTTAACATGCTTTTGGCGTCGCAGGCTGAAAGTCTTATTCTCATAAACAGCTACAGTGTTTTTGACAAGTGTGGCAAAGTATTTATCATCTTTTCACTCAGCATCAAATTGTGAGATTGGAAGTATAAAGTAAGAAAGAAGAGAAGCAAAGATGCACTCACTTTTCGGTTTTGCTTGGGTTTGGTTTTCACCTGGTGAGATGTCAAACATCTCTGCCTTCAATAACAAAAATGTAATTCTCAAAATCCTCAGTCCTATAAATTAATCCTATATATGGAGAGAAAACGGAAACACACTGTTTTAAAAACCAATATGTTACATTACACCATAGCATTAGAAAGTGACAATGGACAAAAAAATAAAAATGTTAAGAAAGTTACCTCAATATTGGGAAGATATGTGACCGTCTTACGAGTAGGATCATTTACTAAAATACGGTTAATACTGTGGCCTTGATGGACGACTAGCTGGTCCAATTCATGTACACGAGTACGACACCACTAAAGAAACATATTGATCTCAGCATGTAGAACAAAACAAGGTCTCAAGCCAGATAGACAGGTAATAAGTAAACGTACACTGTACCGACTCCACATCCATGGGTAGTAGATAAATTGGGTTTAGCTTAGGGTATAATTTCTTAACAGCCTGCACAAACAAGCTATGGGAAAACAGTGTAATTTCACCGTGTACACAGCATCTATATATATATATTATATATACACAAAGTGGTGGTGATCATAGTAGAAACAAGTAGTTGTAACCTGAGTATACTACTTAATAAAATTTAATTCCGTCTGATATTGTATGATTCCTCAGCAATATCGACCACTCCAGTTTTGAGTCTTTTGACTTGTTGGCTACAAATACAGCAGCAACCATTTAGAATATACCATAAAACTAGCAGTTGAAATGATGGCTCGAGAAATCAAGAGACTAAAAAAAACTCCTAGCTAGTGGTACCATTGTAAGAGAGAAAAATAGAAAACATCACCTCGCAATCCTCTTAGATTTGGGTCTAGTACTGTGATCTTTGCCGCCCATACACGCCATGATTTCGAAACTTGAATGACACAACAACCGCAAAGTGGCTACGTACTGGCTTGTTTTCTCTTTTGACCTCGTTTATTATTAAAGCTGTGCAACGACGATGTTATTAAACTCGTTGGGCCTCGAGCCCATACACAAAAGCATCATGAAGCGAATATTAATTTGCTCTTACTCATTTTTTTGGATTTGGAAAATTCCCTTTTCCTGGAAGACTAGACCTGGTTGGCTTCTTTTACAGGAGAGTTTCTCTAATAAGTGAAACATGAGAGACCATTTTCCCTACTCTAATTTTAGCATATTTTGGTAAAAACTTTTAGTCATCACTTGGTCTTTCACTCTTCAGTATGTTTTGGTTGTTGCTTTCTATTCAACTTTATCTCTGCTGTCTCAATATGAAATCCTGATAGGCCTTTTGTTTCAACAACTTTATTGAGAAATGACTTTTTTTTTTTTTAAATGGAAAAACAGATTCCTCTGCTGTACATTATTACTTGCCGCAGTTTCGCTATTCGATTATGAGAATGTACACAAGTTTTCAGTACAATGTTGTCAGTGTATTACCAACTGTATTGTTTGTCAGTGCATAGTAGAGGGAGCTGGATGTGGCTGCGGTAATGGTGGTACCGGGTAAGCCGGTACAGCATAAGGAGCAACTCCAAGATGATGATGATGGTGATGATGATGAGTTCCCATTGGAGGTGGAAGCATCACAGGTGTTCCAACAGCTGAACCCATATGATCATGTGGTGCGATGATTGGTTGTCCCACAGGCGCATTACCATACATCCCTAATCCAGCCATTGTTGGCGGATGATGTGGTTGCGGTTGCGGTTGTGGCTGTGGTTGTGGCTGAGCTGGTCTATGTTTGACCACTTGTTGTTGTTGTTGTTGTTGTTGTCCTCCTGTAACCGCAGGAGGTTGATTGTTCACGGTGGTGATGTCGTGAATGCTAGACCGCCTTCTATCTCGGTTCATCGAGTTAAGCCGGATGAAGTACTTTTGAGCATGGCTTGCAACTTGTGTTGGAGTTCTTGAGATCACAAAGTTCCTTGAAATGCTTCTCCAATCTCCTTTCCCAAATTTGTCCAAACCCAAAAGAAACAACCTTTCACAAAAAAAAACAGAGGATTCTATAAAGGTGAGATCTTTGAACCAAAAGGTAACAGAGCATTGAATAAAAGGTAACATCTTTGAAATCTTTTTTTTTCACTCTTTAAGTTTGAAAATGTCAATGGATAGATAAAAGAAGAAGAAGAAGAAGAAGAAGAAGAAGAAGAAGAAGAAACCGATGCTCTTCTTCAGTCCATGGGATCCCTTTTCTTCTCTCTTGCTCTGCTCTGGATCCACTACTTCTTCCTCCTCCACCATTGGAGCTACTTATCCCTGAGGTTCCATGATTTGGTTTCTTCTCCGATGATCCAGAGGAATGAGAGTCTCTGTTGGCCGGAGAAGTTGCTGCTGCTTCATCGACGATGAGACCTTTTCGGTGATGATGATAACGAGGTAAAGGAACTTGACCATTCTCGATTGCTTTGACATCTTCTAAAAGGATTTGGTAATGGTTCTTTACTTGTTTTAAGGTCTTGCTTGGAACCATTGACGCCATTTTCATCCATTGATCATCTGTTATGTCTTCCTCTACACAATGCAACGCAATTGCGTTCTCGAATGCCTTCTCTTCTTCTCTGCTCCATGTTGCTGCCACCACACTCTCCATTCGATTGATTCAAAAATCTCTCTGTTTCTCTCTCTCTCTTCTCTTTCTTCTCTTTGGTTTAATCGTGTGGTGGGCATGATAAGAGTTTGTGAAACGTATGTGAATGGGTCAGATTCTTTACCTTTTGGAGTTTTGTGAAACTTTTATTTCTTTCTTTCTTTTGGTGTTTTAAGTTGAGGTGCGCATTATAAGATTAGACAATTTGTATATGCGCAGGATAGTAGGGGACAGTGCATATGCGCATGATAAGAGATTGATTGGGACTTTATCTTATTCACAAGCATCATCAATCAAGTTTGGGTTCGTTTTCTATTGTGTCACTCATAAGGAAAGAGTAGTACCCATAGGATAAGATTCTTGTAGTTGACGATCACTCTTCACTTTTCTTTCAAAATTCATCCTCATTCGTTCTTTAGAGATTTTGGTTACTTCGGTTTATTATATTACAACTTGAAAGCAATGCAAATGATTAGTGTAGTTTGGCAAACCTTTCGATTTTAATATTTATTGCAAACAATTTAGTTCAGAAAAAAGTTCATTATTTTCTTTTCTTTTTAAGTTTTAAATGTTGAATTATGTTAACATAAAAGCAATTTGAGACTGTCATTGTAAATGTTGATCACATTGTAAAACTCTATATTTACTGAATTCAGAAATGAGAATAATGTGTAAAAAATAATTATCGAAGTCAAAATATTTGTTAGTACACTATACCAAACCGAATCCAATCAAATAAAATCTACCAAGTAGTTGATGTATATACTGTACTACTATATAAAGAAAACAAAGATACCAAGTAAGTTCTTGGGCAAGTAATATGTCACTAGCTTTCTCCTAAATGAGTGAGAAGTCTAACCCTTAATCGTCTAAATTTGTTTGGATAGACTTTCATGAAGACGGTTGACAAGTTTGATCGTTTAGCTTCCCTAATTGTGTTATCTCACCTCGATTAGGGTTCTTATTATCTTATATTCTCTCCGTTTTATAATATAAGATGTTTTAGGGAAATATTCTTGTTTCATAATATAGGATGTTTACAATTTTCTATGCAACTTTTTGATTAATTTTATATTTTATATTATGCAGTCTTGTTTATGATTGGTTAAACTTTATAAAAGTAACTATTCCTTAATATGCGTGTTTTCACTAAAACATCCTATATTTTGAAACGGAGGAAAAACTTCAGTAATAACGTAGTAATAACGTGCTTTTAGTGACTCAAATCAACTATGAGATATTGATCTTACACCGACATGCATAAAATCATTTAAATCTCATGAAGAGATGCAACACGAAATTTAAATTTCTCTATGACTAAGAATATAGAATCTTATTATATAAAGTTGGGTTTTGAAAGTTAGCCATTAACAAGATTTTGACATGTGTTAAGTTACAATTTCAGATTTTGACATGTGTAAAAAATAATATTTAATAGGAGGAATTTTGATTACTACAAAAATAAAATATTTTGTTTTAGAAATATTAATAAGTCCGATTAATAAGTTCCATCAAGGATCTATCAGACTATGAATTGAATCGTTTGATCAATAATAATATTAATATTTTTTAACTATGTCCAATTAAGTTTCTTCTAATTTCTCAACCTTGATTGGTTGGTCATAGACCTTTTTCTTTGTACAAACATAATTGTCACCATTCGTTCAAATGGAGATAAAGAGGAAAAGGTCATCAATATAATGGTTGGATAAAATAGCACTAATCAAACCCAAGCTTACAACAAACATATATAGATTGGAAAAACATAAATCGTTGTTGATAGATCCATAGGAGCTTGGAGACAGAGGCTATATCATGGTTTGTCAAAGAAACTTTTACGAATACATTGAGAAATTTAACATTAGTTACTATCCAAAAATTTTGTGACGTTGGAAAAGGGTCTTTAGTTTCATTGGTTGCTGGAGCAAACCACTTTGAGATAGCTAAAAGACGTGAACAGTGGCGGACCCACGTTGAGGTTGGTGGTGGCAGTTGCCCCCAGTAAGTATAGAAATAGATAAATGTTTTACATTAGACAAAGTAAGAAAAGTGGCAAAATGGTTAGAGTTTGCCCCAGAATTGGTCAAAGGTTGTGTGTTCAACCCCACCTAAGAGCAATCTGCACCCACTATTTTTTTTTTCTAGTTCCGCCCCTAGACGTGAACATGTTCTCTCCATACAAGAGAAGGGCAGAGTCGTGGTTCTCTTTATGGTGGAGGCGGTTGGACGCACGGTTATCTCTACAGAGGAGGAAGGTATGGGAGGTTGGACGTAAGGTTATCTCTCCAAGGGAGGAAGACGGAGCCAAGGTTCTCTCTATGATGGAGGAGTTTGGATGCAAGATTCTTTCCATAAGGGAGGAGGGCAGAACCGAAGTTCTCTACATGGTTGGTCATATACTATTGTGATATAATTTATTTATTTTTTTATTCGAAATGTTTTTGGAACCAACAATTTTAGTGATTAAAAAAACTATGCAAAAGTGAAAGTGAAGAGACGTATAATATTTAGCTTAATTTATTCATATAGACATTTTCTAGGTAGTAGTAAATAATATATTTGTAGCATACAGTATACCTAGGTATAAAAAATACACTTTTAATGGTAACATACATAAAAGATTTGTATATGGATATAAATCAGTGTATTATAGCAAAAAGAAAATTTATAAATATTGTAGAGTATATTTTATTAAATTTTATTTTATTTACAAACTTTTAAACCCGCACATCAGACGACTCCTTATCTAGTTTACTAGATTTGGGCGTAACATCTGAAAACTAAACCGAGAAACTTGGTTTTTTTTTTTTTTTACTCAAATCAAATTATATTGCTTTAGGAAATGTCATTACAAAGAGTAGCTCTTAACCAATCTGGAACCATTACAGACTCAATATAGGACTCATTATCTCTACAACCAAATTTTGCAACCGAGAAACTTGGTTTTGCACCCAAACCCAATAGTTATAAAACCCAAAAGGATTCCACTCGAAGTATCCAAACCGAAGCAAAAACCAAACAATATAATATATTCCAAATCAAATTATAATCCGAAAATTCTTGGTTATATTTGTCAAAGTTATACAATATTGTTTTTGCAAAACTTAACCAAATTTACTACAATTAAACCTTTTTTTAATTAAATCGATAGTAAAAAATAATCTCAAAAACTGGAGGGAAACCGATTCAACTACCCAAACCAAATTGCCATAAAACTTAGACGAATACTAAACTTTCCTACCCGAATTCGGAAAAATCCAAACCCATCCGAAACCTGAATGCACATGCCTAGAACTAGCAAACCATTTTTCAAGTGAATAAATAAAGTCATCAGTACTTAATTGAAAATTTGATGGGGTGGTTTCATTATGAACAATTTTTATGTTTCCTGTTCACCAGTTGTAAATCCTAGGGCCTTTATTGGCCACGTTCCTTAAACTTTTTAAGGGACACCCACCCCTCCCTTTCCCCAATTATAGGCCCATAGATGCGTTAAATTTTAATCAATTGTGTACGGAAGATATATTATATACAATATAGTTCCAAATATATATCATTGGGTTACAGACTTACAGCTGGGGAATGAATCAAATTAACGTAATGTACGGAAGAAGAAGAACTATAGAAGCTTTGTTTTTTGTGGGCTTCAAATTTCAATATGTCAATTATGCAAATAATTAACTAAATAGTCAGTATTTACATAATAATCTAATATGAAAATAAGGCCAAAGTTTGGGATATAGGAATATTAGAGTGAAATTGAAGTTAATGTCCGTTGCAATGCGACATTTGCGTGTTATCACATTCATGCGCACTATATTTATGCAATCAAATCTTATATTCTTATTATTTATTTATTTTTTTAACAGCAAATATCTTATATTCTTACTAAAGCACTTGGATGTAATATTGATTCATTTGTTTCGTGTATATTATTTACTCTTGAGTGTAGCAGGAATGCAGGATACAAACAAACAAACAACAGCCCTTTTTTTTTTGTCAACAACCAAACATAAATATAACTAATGGCCACTCTTAATTATCCAAAAAAAAAAAAAATGCAAAATAGTATTCTGCATTTCTGCCTACATGCAATACATATTAAAGTTATTAATTTTCCAACTATTGTAACTAATGCCTAATGGTCATCCCCTTTTTAATAAAAGGGAAGTACACAACTTAAGTTTTGTAGACTTTATAAAAAATATAAATGGTTACAAATGCATACTAATAGGTTATATATAAGATATACATTAACTCTATACTCTTCGTAAGATAACTCTTTATATATATAGATAATAAATAATAAATCCATAAATCGTGGAGTATATAGATAATAAATAATAAATTCATAAATCGTGGAGCAAATATATCATGAAGATCACAACATAGTTATTTCAAATGATCTTCTTTTTAATAAAAGAAAAGTACATAACATAGTTTATATTATTTATATTATAATATAAAATAAAGAGAAGTACACAATATAGTTTATATTATAGTGATTAAATTATATTATTTAATTTAAAATTATAATCGCGGAGTTATTTCAAATGATCTCCTTTTTAATAAAAAGAAGTACACAACATAGTTTTTGTAGACTTTATATTTTTAATTAATTATAAATGATTACAAATAGGTTATAGATAGGTTATAGATTAATTCATATATTAATGGTTACACCTAAATATTGTGTGCAACCTTAATTGGAGATATTCCAAATTGATAATTGATATATTAATGGTAATAAATAAAATCATGGATCTTTCAAACTGTATTTTCAGAAGATTTTAGTCATATATCAAGTTGTTTCCAAAGATCTTTAAACATAATATTAGAAATTTACTTTCCACAGATTTTATTGATAAACCATAACGTTCAATAAAAATTAGGACCATGCTAGAGCACAGATTGAATTTTATTTTTATATTATAATTTTAAGACTTACAAACTCAAGCACGAGATAAATTTTTATATACTCTAGCACGGAAGCTGCTAGACACACTCTAGCATGGATTAATAATTTTATATACTCTAACACGGGTTAAAATTAACAATATAAGACTTACATAATACATTTACATTTCATGAATAATATTTACAATAAAATTATTTGCATGAGTTGCATCCAAATAATATTATATACAATTACATATATAATATTTTAAAAATAATAAAATGTATTTCAATCCGTGCTGTAGCACGGGTCCAAATCTAGTTCTCCTAATATTTGACAGTGCATCATATATTACATATTAGAAATCTTTATAAAAAAACAGACAAACAAATAGGATAATTCATATAATTTGAAATAAAATCATAAAAATTCTATAGTTTTCTGTAATATATAATTTTACGATTTTAAAAAGTTCATATACTATAAAAAACGATTTATTTTTATTCAGTAGTTACAATCAAACAACTCAAACCTTACAAACCTTAGAATACTAATGCTAACTATTATTATACATAAACATCTTCACATGTCAACATAATTTTCTTTGAATAAATGTATATATATATTGGATAAAATAAAACCGTAGAAACTAAAAAACGAACTGCGAATGTAATATCAAAGATTCAAAGTCATCATCAAGTCAACTACCACCGTGCATTATGGCGACTAATGTACGATATTCAAAACGTCGGACTACTCAAACTTATTTATACACCTCAATTAATCCGAATCTAATTTGTCCTATTTATTAAAGTTGCACCAAAATTAATTTTGAGCATTTCTTGGCTATTTCGAACCCGTATATCGAAACAATATTACTTATGTAACGCATATAAAAATATAAACTAAAGTTGTAAGGTTTAAAAAGTGCCCAACCTCCAATAAAATTAGGTCATACCAAATAGAATGTAATAAATTCAAAACTTTGACTATTTGGCCTTTTTTTATGGTACCACTCCACCTCCATTCTTCCTTGAACGTAAAGTAACCTTTTGACTCTCTTCTTTCCCTCAGTTTCATACATTTTTTCACAAATCCAATACTCAAATCCCCCATACATATATGCCTAATATGTAAATAATCCATATCATAAGTTAATACATTAATTACATTATTATGTACTTTATTCTTCCAAACTTATATAAAACTCGTCTCAAGCTATAATTTCTGGGAGATTAACATTAAAGAAACACCTATTTTAATCATAAAATCTCATATCTTTTTCTCTAACCATTTCTCTTATCTCTCTCTCTCTCTTTCCCTCTGTCTCCATGACCTCTATTGCTTTTTCATCTTCATCAAAATTTTCTCTACATGGCCATGAAGAAACAACCTAAGCCGTGTAGTTTCCTCTTCCACGTCTCTCTTCTCTCTGCATTGTTCGTTTTGCTTCTTATTTCTTTTGCTTTGACGGCTTCTTACAAGCGCAAATCCGGCGTTAATGGCCTTGGCCATAAGAGGATTCTAGCAAGTAATTTTGATTTCACACCGTTTCTCAAGAACAAAGATCGCACTCAACGTCAAAGTCAAGGCCTGACCGGAAAAGAAACCGGTTCATGGTACAATGATGAGGAACGGATCGTACCTAGCGGTCCAAATCCTTTGCATCACTAGCTAAAAGGTTTTTGTTTTACTTTTTTTCAATAGATTTTTGTTGCTTTTTGGATTAATATAGTGCTATGACAGCATTCATGACAATGGATCATGATTATATATTGTGAAGAAGTGTATGAAATTGATATAACCATCATATTTGTTTATTATGGTTTCTTAATTCGAAGCGGGTTCATTAATATCTACTAAAAGCTTCAGTTTCTGTATATATATAGTTATGGATCTCTCCACTATCCAATGAAGTACTTGTTATGTTCACTGAACATAATTAATATATGTGATTTGCTTCTATTTATGTTGAGTACAAAGTACATTATATTGTTCATATTGAGATAAGGTACGTCGAGTTAATAATATGTTATTTTGAAGATATATTTTCTGTTAAAGTGTTGAATTTCTGGTAAATATATTTGAGTGAAAGTGTGTTTGAGTTATTAACAAACTACACACTCAATGTATTTTCCTATAAAAAAAATGATTTTTATATATTTTATTGTGAAAATTAAAATTAGCTTACTCATGCAAATATTATTTTTCTTATATTATGCAAGAAAGGAGATATATATCATATACTTTAACCGTATAAACTATCAGTGTTATTGTATAATGTGAGTCAATATATATACATACATTAACTAGCATATTAGAAAATGAAGAACAAATAAGATAACACTATAACGAAACCCGAATTATCATTCATGTCATCTTCTATACACTCTTCAACACTAAAGTACTCTCAGTAACATAGTTCAATATAAGTCATCGATGATATTCAGAAACTTTCATTCAAAAAATCCCATAGTTGGTATTGACATTTTATCTGCAAAAAAATAACAATTATCCCCACTTAATTATAAGATTTGGACCTAATCACTCTTTCCAAATGTCAACAAAAAAGGTGGAGTTTGTTCACTAGTCATTTTATTAAACTATGTACACTAGTCATTTTATTAAACTATGTATATATATAGGCGCCACGAATAAAGTCGAGTGCGTGTGTTTGTGAATGCATAAGATCTATGGAATCCATCGGCTATATGGGGTTCAGATATAAAGAGATCCGCATTTGACACTACACTCATCTTCATGTAAGTTTAATCTTTTTTTTTCCTCAACAATTTTATATTAGTTAGATAGATCAGAAAGCAAAACGTTTATATATTAAAAAGTAATGCTAGCATATAGAGACCTTTTGTACTACTTTAATTTATCCCTTCAAAATCAGAAAAAAAAAATGTAAAAGCTTTCTTTGTCTACTCTTTTGGTGTAAACATCAGTTCTTACGGCCAGTTTATCAAAAATATAACCTCATTCTTCTGTTAAGTTTTCGGATACCTCATTGCTGATCATATAAGTACTTCCACTTATTAATGCGTACGAGAAAGAAGAAAACTCCATCGAATATTACATGCTCCCATGATTGCATTTTCGTCATTATTTTAAGAACAATATCATCATCACAAACCTGGAATTAAAATCATTTGTTTCCTTATCTAATTTTAGTTTTAAGAAACAATTTTCTTCAAGTTGAGGCTTTTCTTGAGGTGAGGTGCATGGGATCAATAGATTAAGATGATTGGCCCTCTGTGACCTTTTCCAATAGAGGTCAAATTGAACCCACACCATCAATACATTTTATGAATGAACATCCGAATATAGATTAACTATAACAATTTTAAACTTAAAAATCGAGATTTATTTTTTTTCTTTTTTAAAACATAAACGCAGGAAAACAGATTACAGACTCTATTTGCTAACGAAAAGATTTTGTTCAAATATTTTTGTATCACATAATTGCTATACAGTCTTTTTAAATTAAAGTCTTAGGAATAAAAAAATTTCGCTAGTTTTGTGTTCTCATCTCCTAGTTGATTCAAATGTTGCCTCAAAATAATGAATCATTTGAGTGGAAAATTTCGCTAGGAGAGCTTTTGGGGATCGCATAAGGTTACTGACGAATATATATACATATATATTAATGCAAATTTAGAGTACACTAATTAGATGACTTGCTAGTTGCTTCGGTACAAAATCTTAATGGCCTTTCATGTATTAATAAGCAAAAATATTTTCTTCTTAAACTTCTACATAATCACATCATCAAATTTGAACAAAGCGTAATGACACGACGCTATTCACTAGTGCTAATCATTGTGTTACATACTCCAATCTTAATAAATACCTTCTAATTAAAAGATTTTAGTTGAGATTTTAATTTACTCTATAATTTCATATCTAATTACAGAAATGTCAAAATTCCCAAAATATTACTACTTATAAATTTATAATCACGTACATCATGTATATATAATTTTGAAGGGCATAAACTACCTGTCATCGTGGTTTCCCATTCATCAACATTAGATAGTTAATTTGCACTTAGTCTAAGAAAATGATTATTAGAAGTGTCATATTAAATGTTAGCATATCCATAATCCATGAATTTGATTAGAATAAAAATGTCAAATAATGAGTGACGAACCGATAGAGACTGAGTCAAATTTAGGAATAAATGAAAGACAAACTCACAAAAGTCAATGCAGGATGGCTCCGCACCACTGTATCGAAAGATCGAGTTGTTATAAAGGCCCATCAACACCACTCGACCCCAAATAATTACAAGAAAAAAACGAAGTAGAAGTGTAAAACTAATGCTATTGACGACATAAATGTCATTTTCTATTGGGATTTTTGGATACACAAAAGAATCTATGACTAGAAATCTAGTTTAACTTCAACCAATTTAAGTCGTTTAAACTTTAGTGATGAACAAGTCCAACAAAAAAAAACAAGTTGCGTCCACAAAATTTTCAACTACTCAGATTATTTTGCAAGAGCCAAACAAACCATCCGGCAATACAGACAAATTTAGTTCCTATTGTTCAATATGCATATGAATTTGCTACTAATGAAAATCAAACACAAGAAAAAAAAACAATTACGTCACAATCATCCGGCCACAAGCAAGTTGAGGAATATATAATTGAGTATATATGCAATAGATAGCACAAGAGCAAAACATAATTAATAAAATACCACAACTGTTTGAGGGTGTTCTCTCTCTTCCATCACAATTATAATTATATCTATTTTAAATACTACATATGATTTTTTAAAATATTATGTTATTTTTTTTTTTGACATATTCTCTTCCCTCATGCATTTTCTCCCTCTTTCGGCTCTCTCTCTCTCTTCTTTTCCCTCATGCCCACTCATCATGAAACATCTGTCATTTTATTTCTCTTTTTCTTTCTCTTTCACTAACTCTCTCTCTCTTCTCTCATATGCACTCATCTTGGAACTTCTGCTATTATTTTTTGGAACATGCTATTTCTTCGAATTACATGCAGTATTAGTTAATTTCTCTTTTTAACATGTTACTGTTTAATATAACACGGTATTTTTATATATTGAACGTTTTTTAGTTTAATATAAAATGTGATTTTAAAAGATTTCATGAATTATTCATTCTTTCTAATCTAACATTAAAATAAAATAGGGTAATTATGTCTTTTCACTCCACAATAAACGTGGGCCCAGTGGTATTTTCCTATAAAAAAAAATTTTGTGATATTTTGTTTATTTCTCTCCATATTTGTGGCATTCACTAATATTACTTTATATAATTTAGAGAAAATAAAGAATGTAAACTTTTGTTGAATATCAATGTTAAGTTTTCTTCTTTTTTTTTCTTTGATAAAGGTAACAACAGTGCTAAGTTTATTCTATTTTCGTTATAAGTATATATATATATTTACCTAAAAACATACATTCCATAATTTCCATTGAACTTGAACATCAATAATTTTACAGAAATTACGAGACAATATATCTTGGTCAAATAATGTGAATTTGTTTCACGATCAGTGATATGGAAGATCGAATATCGATTCTGTCAATATATAAATCATTCATGGCCGTCCAAGTGACGTTTACGTTCCTCTTATCTATTAGTACTACTTCTTTTTTTGACAACATATTAGTACTACTTTTTATTATTATTCTTATGCATATATCGTTCACCAATCACCGTTATGTATATATCGTTGATTCTTTTTTTTGTTTGGTAAGTTTTCTTTGTTAATCACCAAACAAAAATTAAAACGCTCCAAATCCCAAAACCGTTCATCATTTCTTATTTTGTTCATCAGATATTCACCGCATACACATCGGCAAAGATCAAATGCTATTGGTCTATAAGAATATAGAATAAAGGGACTTACTAATTACTATAAAAGTCAACTTATTTGTAAATACTCTCTACAACACAAGATATGCAAGAAATATCTTTAAAAAGATCTTATGTAACTAATATATTTTGTAATCATAAAGAAAAATAATATATATTTATGAAAATAAACTATTTCATGGATTGCATTATTTGTTTAAGAAAAATTATAAAAATTCATTTAAAAAAAAAAAAAAAGAAGCAAAGAAATTTCAATTTATATTTGTATTTCTAAATAGTAATTACCCTAAAGTAAAGTATTTACAACTCTAAATTGGTTGACTATATTGTATTACTATATATTTATGCAAAATTAAATATTAATAAATAGTTTTTTAATTTATTTACTATGAACAAATCTTCTATTGTAGAAGGAAATAAATTTTATGTCAAAAAATGTGAGAAAAGCATCAAATTTAGTCAAGTTCTTATCCAAAAATTTTGGAGTTATGGGACATAAAAAAAATTTACGAGTAGGGACGAGATGAAACATGACGGGACAGGACAATACGGGATGAGTAGAGATGTCTTTGCCATTCTAAAATAGTTACGTGTAGATTATATACATGCAATAGTCCAAACTAAAACTACAACAAAATCTGGTATATGAATTTAACACCTTTAAGCATTAAACTGTAAAACGACCATTGTATATCTGTTAACACTAAATATACTATTTAATACTATTTAAAATTTTGAAATTATAAAAAACACATAAACCAAAATATTTTATGTATTCAAAATATACATAAATTAATTACAATATTTATCATCCCGTGTTGTAGCATCCCCTTTCTATATTTCTGTATACCCCGACTACATTTCTATATCAATAAAACAAATGATGGCTCACCCCTTTTCTTTCACTCCCTTAAAATCCATTATCTTTAAAAACTACTATCCGATATAACGGTGTGTCTGTTTCCGTGAAAAATTACATTATCTGAACAACTTACTTTATCAGGATTTCCAATTTACCGTATATCACCAAATATACAACTCAAGACTATATAAACAAAAGAAATGAGTCAAAATAAAATAAAAAACTACCTTACAAAAATTCAAACTACAAAAAATTACTAATAAAATATATAATCCGTAATCTCGTGCTGTAGTACGGATTTTCTCCTAGTTACTAGTATTTATAGTAATAACCATGTAATTAGCATCAAGACCCAATCCCTTTTCTGTAATGAAACTGAATACTAGGATTTCAAATATTATACGTAGACAAAGTATATGTCTCGTTTCCTAGCTTATATTTCTTTATACAATATTTTAATACATAAGGCAAAGTTCGTTGAGCATATCCCTCGCATGCTCTTTGAAGTTTCAAATATTCAACATAAATCTAAAGAAAACGAAAACGAAAGTTTCAAATTTATTAATTATATTCAAGAACTCATTGTCCACATATATATGACAATATCATATACAAATCAATTTAAGCAAAGACGACCGATTCCACCGGTAACCTACTAACCATTTTCTTAACTCTCATTAACGTGTCCATTACTTATATATAGCACTTAACACATACGTTTCAGACACTAGAGACTAAATCGCCTCTAGATCAAATTCAAATTATTGAGTTTGACTAGTTAAACCCTAAAAAAAGGTAACGAAAGCAAATTTTTTTTTTTTTGTAACTTCTTTAATATTCTTTTCCGGCGAGGATATGGACCGATCAACGCCGGAACATAACTCTTCCTCCTCCTCCTCTTCGTCCCACAAACGTCTAAGCGTAAGCTTTCTTGTCTCTATAATGGTTCTTTGCGCTAGACACGCGAATCGGCTCTCGAAGAAGCTAAAGCTAAAGCCAAAGAAGCAAACTCGAAGCGGCGGAGAAAGATTCCGATGGAATCTAACAAGCTCGCCCCTGAGGTCTCCTCGGACTAAAGAGTTGTTGACGTCTTTGAGCAACAAGGCGATGACGATGATCGGCCGGAAAAACACGGCGGAGAAAAATGCGGCGGCGGCAGAGGAGGAGGAGCACGGTCTTTGGCAGAGAGAGATTTTGATGGGAGGCAAATGTGAGCCGTTGGATTTCTCGGGTGTGATTTATTACGACTGTAACGGACGGCTTTTAAATGAGGTGCCACCGAGATCACCACGTAGCACTCCGTTACCCGTTTACCCGACCGGTTCTTAAACCCGGGTCACCGTTAAACCCGATGGGAACGAATGATTTTTTTAAGTAGCTTCATATTAATATAAGAGGAGGCAGGCTCCATTAGATGATTGAGGTCATGATGTGTCGATTAGGCAGCATAAACAAATTATGTATATATAAGAATGTTACTGTGTACTGTACGTATGATCCCTTTTATGCCTAATTTGCCTATAAGTTGTTTGTTTTGTTACAACATTTAAATTTGGATAGGCTAAAAACTCAAAAACATCATGCTATTAATACTATAAATGTCAAATTATATTCTTTTTCAGGTCAGCTTTTCCATATCATCAGTTTATCATACTATTTCACTCGATAAGAATGTTACTGTGTACGGTATGGATCCCTTTTATGCCTATAAGTTGTTTGTTTTGTTACTTCATTTAAATTTGGATAGGCTATTAAAACTTCCGGGTCAAAACTCAAAAATATCATGCTCTTAATACTATAAGGGGGGTGTATTCAAACCGAGAATTTGATGGGATTTAGAAAATTTAGAATTTTGATAGATTTTCGGGAAGTTCATATGATTTTCTGTAAAATTCTTTCAAATCCCACCTAAAACCATGAGATTTGGATTTCTGTATTTTTAACTAAACAAATCCTCTAAAATCCTCCAGAATCCTAAAAATTATTAAAATCCTAATCCACAAAACTGTTTTGAATAACAGTGGATTTTAAAGTAGATTTTTAAATCATCAGTTCAATAACAGTGAATTTTAATAGACTTTTTAAAATCCATGATTGAATAACATAGAATTTGTAAATTTCACACAAATTACTTAAAATGTCAAGTTGAATACACCCCCTAAATGTCGAATTAATTCATTTTCTGTATCAGTTTATCATAGTATTCCACTCGATTACTATATACTTATTCTTGTATGATTTCAAATGAGTTTTTATTGTGTTATAAAATTGACGATACATCAGGTTAATTAATGGAGTTAAGACTAATGGAGTAAGAATAGCCAATTATAACGGAAATAACAGCTTCTTCTTCTTCTTTTTGTTTGTGTGTCTATTTTCACATGAGAGTAGGGCTATGTTAATTGTCTCGAATCATTGGTTTTTCATATTACTTTTTGACTCGATCAAATTTTATTAATTTCATTTGACTTAGTTTAGTTTGATTCGGTACGGTTAGACTAGTTGTTGAGTAAAAGCCTGACAATAAATCAAGTACTTTTATTAACAAAAATCATCTCAAGGGTTTATAAAAAGCCAGATATTCTAGTCTTTATAAACAATCTCCGAGAGCTTGTCCTGATACGAAAATGGAAGATAAACAGAACTAACTAGGGTTCATAGGTTTTTAAAAGCCAAAGCTAAAACAAAGGAAAAGTTTTTTAAAAAAACAATTATGACACAAATTGAACAGTTGCTAATTAAGCCTGTTGATTACGGACGTATTAGTCGATTAGTGGGAACGAGAAAATGATGTTAACATTGTTGATAAAGTCTCTTGACGCCTTCTTTGCTTTTCATCATCGGTTATATTAAGCAAATATATATTGTTATAGCAGACAATTCGTTTTCTTTTTCAACGACATATTATAGCTAAAATATATTATAGAATTTCAAATTTTCAACTAAATTGAAAATATTTAGTTTACCAATCTTGCAAAACAAAATAAAGTCTCAAAGGGAAAGCTATTGGTCGTTCAACTTAACCACCAACACAAAACAACATCCATATGCAATGGAGAGAAATAAAAACCCAAATCACTAAGGGTTTCTTCTCTGACATAGCATTACCATTCTGACTCAAAGTAACTTTTTTAAGAAAAGAAAAAACCCAAAAAGGAAAGATAAAAAAAACTCCATAGATATTGTAGAACGACATGAACGCTAGCTACCAAAGGTGATTCGGTGAGTTGTAGCCGAGACCAGTTTAATTTCCACCTGTTTCTTCATTCTTCACCTGTTTCAAGTTTTAACACACACCAATTCAGAGTGTAAACAAAGAGTTCAGAAAAAAAAGAAACTCAGCTTTAAATGAAGAGATCCCTTATCTTTGGAGATAAATGCTTCTTTGATGACTTTCGAACTATCTTCTGCCTGGTGACCCCGAGAGCCCGCGCAGGCTGGTTCAGGCTTGGAGCTGGTGGTGCTGCTCCATCTTCCTGAACCGGTAAGGTTGAGGATTTGATTAATGGCTAATCAGAAACATCATCATTGTCATCAATAACCTCTCCATCCTCAGGATCAAAGGCACTCAAGTCAAGCTGGTAACGAAGTATCGCTCCAATCCCTCCATACCCTTTGCAAAACTTAGACCCTTCCTCTGATTGGTTTGTCACAAACTCTAGCGCACAACCAAAACTCGTGTATTCATTAGCCAGCCATTCCAGTAACGACATATTCTCATCCACGTCCAGTTTGGTGTTGCCTACTTTGAAATTCTCTGTCTTGCCTTCTTGTTCCTTGTTCAAGAATCTTATCACAGTTTCACCGGTTTCACTGTTCCTCATCACATATCTGTTGATATCAAGATTCTCCCATACAATAAGTGTCTCGACAGCACCCGAATCCAAAGCGTTCAACGTATCATCCAAGCCAACCACATACTTCCCCGTGTCCTGGTCTACCTCCTTAAAGAACTTCCCTATCAAACGCTTCTCTTGAATGAACTTCACATTCGCCAAGACTTCAGATGACAGCTCAATAGCCTCATTGAAACCACGTTCTCCTCCATGTGATACACCCACCACATTCAGTATCTTTGCCGTAAGCCGGGGGTCAAGCATATCTGAGTGACTCAATTCAGTCTTGAGATCCCCTAAACCGGCAATTATCATCCCGGACACATTAGGCTGACTTGTCGAAGGACAGATGTATAGTCTTGTGGCGAGCTCAGCAGTTTTCCTCAAGTAATTGCGACGCTTCTCAGTACGAAGACGATCAAAACGAAGAGCTGACTGTCCTCCCCTTCCGTGTTTATTCGGAAGCTCAACAGAGAACTTGTAAAGCACCTCACGTGTGTTACCGCTAAGAGTTCCAAAGAGAGTGCCGTTTCCATCCATTACAATGAAACCATACTTCTCATCACATTCCAGCAACTCACTAAGAGCTTCAGTGTGAAACTTGTTGTCACAGAGGTAGAGAGTATTGTTGATAGGTTTGAACGGCTCAAAGTCATAAGCAACCTTCTTCTCTTTCCCTTCCTCGTTGACAATCGTGCCGGTATAGAGCACGAGACCATTGAGAGGGACCTTGTTGTGAAGCTTCAGCCTTTGTTGCGCAGAAGTTATGGCGCTCAAAACAGATTGGCGATTGACTCTGCTCTTGATGTTTGATGCGGTAACCAGCCCCGGCTCTGGACATGTGCGAGCGGTGCAGCAGCACCGGGTCCAAAGGCCCAAAATTTTTTTTTGAACAGAACTAAGAAGCTTTTCGAACAGAACTAAGAAATGTAATTTTTTTGAGATTATATTTAGGGTCCTTTTCTCATGATAGCACCGGGTCAACCAAAAGTTTGAGCCGGGTCAACATCTTGCTAACGCGAGACACCTGACCACGCGGAGGTATGATGAGTGAGATCATGCTAGTTCCGTTTCCCTTAGCAGCTTCAAGGGATTTGACCAGCTTCTTCATCTTCCACATCACAATGTTCTTGTCGTCGTTGGTATGATTGTCTCCCATTTTAACCTACTACAAGGGAACACGGTATACGAAGGCTAGTTAATAACGAAAAATCTTGTATAACTAAAAAGATCGATTCAGCGAACTAAACTAGAGTACAGCTAAATAGAATTAATCATCAATCAAACAACACTAAATGTAACAAAGGATAAATCTCGAATTCTATCAAAAGCCCTAAAACCTAATTAATAACTAATTGTAAGTTGGTCACTGTTATCAATACTTGGCAGAAGAAGAATAAGCTGATCTTTTGGCCTAACTCAAACTTATGATCCTATAAAGAAATATAAGTTTCAGGACGATCGGAACAGAGTTGCATATATCCGAAAAAAAAAAATACTATATTCTAAATAATACGTTTGCTAAAGACAAATTCTGATCAGATACATCAACTCGCAAAGCCTGTTTTGCAAGAATCGAAAACTACAAATCCAAAATTTCCAGAAACAGAGCTATAAACACAGAAAAAACTTTTCAGAAAAATTCACATACAACGAGTTTACTCGATCGATCGAGAGAATATTAAACGGCAATTAAGGAAACGAACGGGACAAGAAAAAATAAAACCAAAAGAAGAGACAAAGGTATAAAGATCGGAAAGAACCTTAAGAAGAAGAACGACGTTACAAGCCTCAAGTGTTGTTCTACAAGAATAAGCAAATCAACTCCTTGAAGCGGCAGAGAAACAATATATATACTGTAACTGTTTCTTTTCTTGCTACAGACGCAAACCCTAATTCAGTTTCTAACTAAACCGACTGACTTTATAATGGGCCTAAACCCGTTTTTTCTTTTTTTCTTTTTTTTTGTTAAAAGGGTGGTATTGGATTCTTATAAAGATTTTTGAAAAGGGAAAATTCCCAAAAAAAACACCAACTATTTAATATTTGCCAGAAAAAACCATGAACTTTTTTCGTTGCTAGAAAAATACGCAAATTATTTTTTAGTTGATAAAAAATACACGAACTATTTTTTTTTTCCAGTTTCTCCTCGTCTCCGTTACGACCGTTAACGGTATTGTAACGGTGTTACTATTTTTGAAAAAAATTCCAGAAAAAAACACAAACTATTTATTTGTTGCCAGAAAAATACATGAACTTTTTTTTCTTTACCTGAAAAATACATAATTTTTTTGAGATGCATATTTTTTTAAATGTATACAAAGGTCTACAAAGGTGGAGATCTCATAAAATTTTAGAGAAATGTTGATGAAGTTTCAAAATTTGTAAAGTCAGTATAAATCCAAAAACAATACTAATTGAGAAATTTGGAAATCGATTAATCTAATTATGTATTTTTGTTCTTATTTTAGTTATCCTAAATAGTAGTGAAAACTTGAATGAAGTTCAAGAGAGCAGAGAAAATTATAAGTTATGATCTCTAACATTGTCAATAGAAAAATAAGAAATGAAAAAATATGTATTTTTTAGGCAAAAAAAAAAGTTCATGTATTTTTTTGGCAACAAATAAATAGTTTGTGTTTTTTTCTGGAATTTTTTTCAAAAATAGTAACGCCGTTACAATACCGTGAACGGTCGTAACGGAGACGAGGAGAAATTGGAAAAAAATAATAGTTCGTGTATTTTTTATCAACTAAAAATTAGTCTGTGTATTTTTCTGGCAACGAAAAAAATTCATGTTTTTTTCTGGCAAATATTAAATAGTTGGTGTTTTTTTTGGGCATTTTCCCTTTTTGAAAAGTTTAACCAAATCATTAAGTAGTGGGGGTTATTGGTTTGAGATTTGAGTAGACTTTTAAAGACTTTAAATGTTATGTAGAATATGTTGTTATTAAATGAGAATTTGTTAAAAATGCCCCTTTTGATATACTCTTTTTCAAAAATACCCTCTTTTCTGGCCATTTTTACTTTTGTCCTCTTTTAATTTTTAATGACCATTTTACCCTTAGATGAAAAATTATTTTATTCAATAAAAAGAAAAATAAAATTTTCCCGCCAAAAAATTTCCGACATATTTTCCTGCCAAAAATTTTGTCGAAAAAATTTCCCCGCCAAAAATTTTGATAAAAAATTTCGACAAAAAAAATTTTCCGCCAAAAATTTTCCCGCCAAAAAAAATTTACAAGGTTTTTAAAAGGTTTTATAAGGTTTCTACCTTATAAAAGCCTTAGAACATGTTTATCGGTGGGTTTGAGTAAGGGGAGTTCATAAATTTTTTATGAATTAATTGTGTACTGTTTGGAATATAAGAACCCATGATCTCTTAGATAAAATTTTCTCATTTATTGGTAGGTTTTTATTTTGGGTTTCTTATTTTTGAAAATATTGTTTTTAAAAATTTAAAATTTTTAAATAGAATAGAAGTGGTATAAATGTGTAAACATTTAAGATTTTATAAAAATAGAAAATATTGCATTCAATTAATTTTTAAACATACAAAACATAATAAAAACATTAATACATATTACAATAGAAGTGCAATTCATAAATGGAGAAAAAGATTAATTTTAATACTGATTTGCTCCAAATTTTGAAACATACAAAACATAATACATATTACAATAGAAGTACAATTGGGGAAAATGATTAATTGTAATATTGATTTGTGCCAAATTTTTGCCTATACAAGTGTTTATAAACACATTCAAGACTTCCTCACCAAAATATGCAGAAATGAAATAAGAAGAACTCAAAGTCTTCACTGATTCTGTTTTACCATTTACTCAACACAAAGCTTTCACAAAGTCAGTACGGACGGACGCTTAATTACCTTGCATCAATGGTGAGAAGTCTTCATAGCTCGTCTATACGCATGTGTTCTTCATAGCGGTCACGAATGAGTCTTTCCGGTTCCCCCATCTGGCTTGTGTTTATCTGCAGGTTCTTTCAAGGCCAGACAGATGTAAAAAACAATAGATCAGGTTAGATTGATCTTTAGGTGTCTGAAGATTTACCGGTCTTGTTCAATAAATAGTAAACCATTTGAAGCAGGTGCCGGGGTTGACAGCTTTCCTGACTCAATGACACTCATTTCATCACTGTAGGCAAGGTACTTGTTCACTTGGATAGGTACCTATAAATGATCAACACGATGTATCAATGAATACATATTTATACTTAGCTGTGATAACAAATAAACATAGTTACGTCTTACCTTGCATCTAACAGCTATATTAATTGGATGATTTGCATCTGAAGACCGAAGGTCGTAGCTGATACAATATGAGGCATTACCCACCTGCAATTTCGTCCCAAAAGCAACCTTAATTAGTAGAGAAATGAGACTTTGCATAGATATTGAAGTTTCCAAAACGGGATGAATAGCTTGAGAGTAGAATCCTATACATCAAGGAAAACAAAGACACAAAACAGATTCATACAAGGACACAAAACTGATTAATGAATGAGAAGATCACTCTTCAAGAACAAATTCTGGATTAGTTGCAGTCCACAAATTCAATTCAACAATTATTAACCTGCAAGTGTTTTCATAAATTCAATTCAACAATCATTAAATCCCATTGAGCAAGGCTGTAAAGAGAAGATGCCAAATAGTAGCTCAAATTACAAACACGAAGAATCTACAAGCTTAATAAGGAAGCCAGTGATACCATGTGGTACTCATAGATGCAATAACTCCCAAGTGTTCCAGAAGGCAAGTCTAGAGGATACCCTGTTTGAATAAATATCTGCAAGAGATCACTATAACTGTTAAACATATTCACACAGAAGGAAATATAAGGGCCTATACACATTAGCCAAGGCTTCAATACATGTAAACAGAAACAAGAAAATTAAGCCAATTCATTCATGGATACCACCTCTGGATTTTTCTCAATCTCAGTTGTGAGAGCTCCGATTGTTCCAGGATGCAGTCTAACATCATAGTCCAGAAATAAATACATATTTGGTGTCTTTGTGCATTTTCTCAACTCCAATCTTCAAGAAAAACACATAAATTCAGCTAAATCCAATGAATAAACAACAACAACGAAAGACATCAAAGAGCATACATACTTTCTATACATAAATCGGCCACTAGGGAACAAGAAACTTGGTAATGAACTCCAAATCGAGTCAAAACAAGCAAAGGTTGTGTAGCATATTATAAGTCTGTTGAGTAAAGATTTGTGTAGCATAACGAAGACAGTTACAGAGCAACACAAATCTTCAGGAGCATAATATAAGGTTGTGTAGCATAACGAAGACAGTTACAGAGCAAGAGCAACACAAATCTACAGGCTCAGTAACTTAAAAACCAGCTCCTCAACTAAGATCATCAGTTCACAAACTGAGGATCATCTAAACAAAGAATATATCAGTAAATTAACAGAATTAGTGGTCTAATTTTCTACAGCTACTACACCAATCTATTGACCCCACTGATTCCACATGAAAAACGATTCAAAGCAATAAAAGTTGAGAAAAAAGCAGACCCAAATCTGTCAAAATAAAACCACACACAAGCGATTAAGGATTCGCCACTAACAATATCAAAAAAATGGATCATACCAGAACCTTTCCTCTGATTCCAAATTATTCCTTCTGATTCCAAATTCCTTTGTCGTTTCAGCATATCGCGAGAGAAAGAGAGAGAGAGAGGAAAAGAAATCGAGTTTAGAGGAATTTGGAATCAGAAGGAAGGTTTTGGAATCCGCCGATTCAAATCGCCTCCGACCCAACACTCCACTGATTCTATAACCTCCGATTAAAGCAGACATTTCTTTGTCGGATCGAGACTTTGATCGCGAGAGAAATAGAGAGAAAGAGAGAAAGAGAGAAGAGATTAATTGTCTCAAAAAAAACAAATTCGCTTTTGTATTATTCTGTCCGCCAACTATATAAGGACACGTAGCCTCTCTTATAAACGATTTGAGTCTATTATAAGGACACGTAGCCTCTCTTTTGATTTATTTTTTTGTCACAAAAGCTCTAAGAACCTTGCTATGAACTCCCGATAAACATGACTGTGAGAACTGAGAATGAGCTTCTCCTTCCGAAGTGATTTAAATTGTGGAGGAGCTTATCGCCGTAAAACAGTTTCGAACTGAATTGAGAGAATTTGAGAATTTGAACTTGTATTGCTATTGCTGGAAAAAATATTCGATCTCCTCAAACTGACCCTCCCCCCCCCCCCCTTACATATTTATACCGACCAATTTATTACTAAATTAATGCGCCATTAATAGGACGCGATTTGCGCGGACTAATTAATCCTCTTGAATGCGGGAATCTTTGACCTGGACCGAGCTGCGAACTGACCAGCACGAAACATCTCTGCGCTCTCTTCCTTTCTCCGGGCCTGATGGGCCGATCACTAATTCGCTCTTGGCCCAGTAGACTAGCCCGGCCTAGGCCCTCTTGCCTATTGCCCGAGATGGCAGATCGTGGGTACAATAGTTGCCCCCCAAGTCTCCCGAGCTGAACAGTTCGGGGGACTTTTATCCTTCAAGCGATCAATTTCGGGAACTGAATATTCCCCATATCTCCACGATTTGATCGTGGTAATGATGAGATTTGCTTTCCCGAACAAGACTTGGGGCCCACTAGGTGGCGTGTTACGAGGACCAGCTGTTTGTTTCCCCATCCTCTTCCGAGGTGAACCTTCTTCAAGAGAGGGTCGCCGATCTGGAGGCCCAGGTAAAAGAGTATGCAAGGCTGGAGGCTGAGAATGCTAGCACCGTAGCGAAGGCCGAACAAATCCAAGCTCGGATGAAGAAGGCTGAAATAGAGGTGATCGACCTTGGGGTTGCCAACGAGGACCTCCGAGGCAAACTGAAGAAGGCAGAGGACCTTTACTTCGAAGCAACGGAAGATGCGAAAGCAGCCAAGAACAGGTTGCACGAGATCGAGCTTCGCAATCAGCTACTCGAAGCTGGCAACAGCTGCGAGATCGAGAGGGTGCGAAGGGAGGAGAGACAGGCAATGAGGCGAACTCTCCGTCCTCTGGTCGAGGAGGTGAAGGTCACCTTCGAAGAGAGGGAGAAGCTAGCCCCGCTTCAGAATCGGGCTGCCGAGATCAGGGCTAACCGGATGCTGGTCGAGGAGATCTCTAGGGGCGAGATCCAAGATATGGAGGCCGAGCTCGGACTCTTGAAAACTGACGAGGAGGAGGCCGATGAAAAGGTTTCAAAGGTAACTCCCCGTGAACTCGACCTTGCTGCATTCTCATCCCTCTTGGCGGATACGCCTGATCTCTTATGCAACGAGCACCCTCTTAGCGTCACAATCGACGAGTCCGGTACTAACCTCGGGCAACTCTCGAATCAGGGGATGGATGACTATCTGGCGACCACCAGGTCGGAGGGGGAACTTGTGGAGATGGGCTTGGCCCTCTCCGAAGCGGCGTCTGAACCTGTCCCTCCGAATCAATAGTTCCTATTCTGGGGTTGTTTTGGCATGAGTTGCCCCCCCTTTTTGTAGTATTTATTTTTAGATTTGGTCGTGGTGACCACTCCGTATGAACTATTTTCTTTTTGTGCCATTTTTTGTTTAATTTCCGCAATGCGAACTAAATTTCCAAAGCCTTTTGTTTGAAAAGATGGTTCGAGCAGAAATGAACGCGAAGTGAGAACTTCGGTTAAATAGTTCGAAAAAATGACATCCCAACTTTTATCGGTAAAGCTGAGTACGAAGTGAATACTTCGGTTTAGATAAGAATTTTGCGAAACTAAGCTTTGACTTTAAGCAAAGCGGGGGACGAAGCGAAGACTTCGGTTTAGTGTTTTCGCAACATTGAGCTTTAAAGTAAAGCTGAATACGAAGTAAGAACTTCGGTTTAAGATCGCGAAGTTGGACCTCGGCTTTAGATGCGAAGTCAGGCTTCGGCTAGATAAGAATTTTGCGAAACTAAGCTTTGATTTTAAAGCGGAATACGAAGCGAGAACTTCGGTTTAGAGTTTTTGCAACAATAAGCTTTTAAAGTAAAGCTGAGTACGAAGTGAGTACTTCGGTTTAGGTTTGCGAGGTTAAATCTCGGCTTTAAATGATAGATACGAAGTCAGACTTCGGTTTTTTGTTTTTTTTGTTTTTTTTTTTTTGTTTTTTTTTTTTTTTTTTGTTTTGGTATACCATTATTAACAAAAATGTTTAAGAAAACTTTAAGTTTTATTAATATGGATAGCTGGACCCGAAGTGGGCTGCCTACGTACCCTTATCGGGATCAAGCTGAGACACGCTTTTTGGCGGGCGGTTCGAACCGTGGTTTTCCTGCAGGCGGAGCGTTTTGTTTTTGTGCAGCGGCGAGTTTGTCTTCCTCCGCGACTATCCAGTTCGAAGCCCGGTGTAGTGCGTCCTGAATGGTTGGGAACCGATTTACGGACAGCTCTTCGCGGAAGCGAGATTCATGCCAGAGGCCGTTCTTGAGCGCGGCCAGGGCTGTGGAGTCCGAGAGTCCGGGAATCTTGACCTGGATCTCCTTGAACTTTGTTATGTAAGACCGGAGAGACTCTCCAGCCTTTTGGCTTAAGTTCCAAAGCTGAGCGTCCGTCACCGCAGTTTCGATTAGGCTAGAATACTGCTTGACGAACGAGGTCGACAGCTCGGTAAAGTTTGAAATGGAGCCAGCTGCTAAAGATGCGAACCAAAGCAGTACCGGTCCACTAAACGTTTCTGCGAACAGCTTGCAGTACCCAGCGTCTGCTTCGTGGGGCTCGAGGTCCACCCGGCTAGCTGTCAGCAAGAACGTCTTAAGATGATTGGTCGGATCTCCTTTTCCTTCGTAGCTCGAGAACTTAATTTTGCCTATATCTTTGATGCGAACTCGGGCTATTTGATCGGAAAAAGGAGTTCGCCTTGACTCCTCGATCACTCGAAAGATGTCTGACCCTCCAAGGTGTACGCGCGGTGGGAGGCTGAGAGGTCTGCTACAGACGTCGTAACTTCCTCCAGACGAGCGGAGATCTGACCCTCCAAGGTGTCGAATCGTTCAGTAAGAGCGGCGGAGGCGGCTTGCTGACGGTCGGACTTTTCGGACAAGTCCTGCAGGAGCTTCTGGATCACCTCCAAAGATGCCTGATTGGGAGAGCTGGTTGCCATAGTGGTGGTTGCGTGGAGTGTATTTGTGTAAGAAATCGGAACTAACGAGAGTCAGGCGATAACTACCCTCCTTCTAGCGCCAAATGTGAGAACTGAGAATGAGCTTCTCCTTCCGAAGTGATTTAAATTGTGGAGGAGCTTATCGCCGTAAAACAGTTCCGAACTGAATTGAGAGAATTTGAGAATTTGAACTTGTATTGCTATTGCTGGAAAAAATATTCGATCTCCTCAAACTGACCCCCCCCCCCTTACATATTTATACCGACCAATTTATTACTAAATTAATGCGCCATTAATAAGACGTTTTTTGCGCGGACTAATTAATCCTCTTGAATGCGGGAATCTTTGACCTGGACCGAGCTGCGAACTGACCAGCACGAAACATCTCCGCGCTCTCTTCCTTTCTCCGGGCCTGATGGGCCGATCACTAATTCGCTCTTGGCCCAGTAAACTAGCCCGGCCTAGGCCCTCTTGCCTATTGCCCGAGATGGCAGATCGTGGGTACAACAATGACCTTATAAACACCTTGTAAAGGCTTTTACAAGATTTTTTAAAGAGTTTTAAAAGGTTTTTTAAACAACTTGTAAACGCTTTTACAAGATTTTTAAAAGGTTTTAAAAGGTTTTTAAAAGGTTTTCAAATGGTTTTTAAAAAGATTTTTAAAAGGTTTTTAAACACCTTGTAAACGCTTTTACAATGTTTTTAAAAACCTTGTAAAAGTTTTTATAAGATTTTTAAAAGGGTTTTAAAAGATTTTTAAACACCTTGTAAATGCTTTTAAAAAGTTTTTAAAAGCGTTTACAAGGTGTTTAAAAACCTTTTAAAAGCATTTACATGGTTTTTAAAAGCGTTTACAATGTGTTTAAAAACCTTTTAAAAACCTTGTAAACGCTTTTAAAAGTTTTTTAAAAGTGTTTACAATGTTTTTAAAAGGTATAAATTTCAATATTTTTGGTGGGA
The DNA here is from genome assembly GCF_030686135.1 of Camelina sativa. Classification (NCBI taxonomy): domain Eukaryota; kingdom Viridiplantae; phylum Streptophyta; class Magnoliopsida; order Brassicales; family Brassicaceae; genus Camelina; species Camelina sativa. The sequence continues at coordinate 34,229,554 of NC_141896.1, read as the reverse complement.
AAAATTTTCGATTTTGGCGGGAAAATTTTTTGGCAGGAAAATATTTTCGATTTTGATGACTGTACATTCTTGCTGTCACAAAAAGGGTAATTTGGTCATTTTGTATATAAAGAGGGGTAGTTTTAAAAATGGTCAACATGAAGGGGTATTTTAAAAAAAAAAAAGTATGGAAAAAGGGGCATTTTTGAGAATGCCCCTTATTAAATCAAGATTTTGTTAAAGTTTAGTGTTATTAGTTTGTGATTTGTATAAAGTCATTTAAAATCTTAACAAATTTGGGTTATTGGATTCAGACTTTTATAAAGTCATTAAAAATTTTGTGTTATTCAATTGAAATAAAAGAATCTAGAATTGTTAATGAATTCAATTATTATGTTTATTGGTTCATGATTTTAGACACTTTCTTTATAAAATAAAGTCATGGAAAGTATCATAAAAATACAGATATTGTTTGGAGCATTTTACAAGATTTTAAAAAACTAATAAACAAAACTCTCTAGCAATCTTTAACAATCTTTCATTTATTCACTTTTAATCATTTTGGTGAATTCTTCAAAAATCTTTATAAATAAAAATTCAATATCAAAAGTAAATAAGTGAAAGATTGTTAAAGATCTCATTGTTAAAGTATTTAAAAGTCTATTCAAATCTAAAATCAATAACCCATAAAAATCTATTCAAATCTCAAACTAATGGTAGTGGGTACATACAAATGATGGTCTGTTTTGTTTTCTTCCTAAGCCCGATATTTTTATTTGGTTAAGTCCCAATTTGTCAATTTCCATTTCCGTTTGTCAACTAAAAAGGTAAGGTGACTTGATAGTTGGATACTGAATATAAGAGAACCACTGTGGTTCACCTCAAATTCTTAGTGGGTTTACATGAATTATAGAAAAATCACATTTACCGAGTTTCAACCGAAGTAATGACACGACGACACTAGCTAGTACAAAAGAATTGAGGATTAGATTTATGTATCTACTGGAATATAATGCGTAAAATCTTCTTAATATTATTTGACATGGACATATCTATTTCGCAGGTAAAGCTAGTAATTGTATTTTCTCATGATTTCTTTGAATTTATCAAAACAACTTAACAAATAAACAAACACAAATTCTCCCATTTTTGCTGTTTTTCTTTTTAGTGACATTCATACAAACACCGGCCTACCACATTCATATATTATTGATCAATACACCGAGAGAAAGAGGAAAAAAAACATAGGGAACAGTCAAATTAAGGGGAATACAAAACGTGTAATTTCTACATGAGACCAATCCCGTAAGGTTACTCTTCATGCACCAGGTGCTGCATCTTTCAGCGTACTATGGAAGTACCCACCAGCATAATCTTTGACATGAGCTGCCGTCTCATGGATTCGACTCCGAGCATAATCCACCTGATCCGACCCGATTGGATGCATGCCTTTGAAATATCGATACAACCACGACACAACAGCCCCCGTAGCAAAGAGGAATCCTGCAAGGGACAAGAATCCGGTGACGAGGAGGAACAAAGGGATCCAAATAGGGCTTGTGATAATGATGACTGGGAGAAAAGCAATGATTCCGAGGACAGAAGCGGTGACGGTGATCCCGGTGAGTAAAAGGAGGATTCCACCGGAGATGAAGAATGCGAGTAATCCGAAGAGCTGACCGGAGTAATTAGGAGACTGTGATTGTAGTAGCTGACGGAGAAGAGATGAGAGTGGATGGTTGGTGGTGGTGTTACTTCGTGGGACGGTGGTTGAGTTGTTGATGGGTCTCTGTTGGGTGTAGCTGCTAGGGTTTGTTCGATCAGCCATTCTCGGCTAGGAAGATAGATATGTGAGGTGCGAGAAAAGAGAAAGAGAGAAACAAATGGAGACAGCCTGTCTCAGACAGGTTCTGAAAGTGAAGGCGCATGCATGCAAACACGTGGAGTTTCTGTCTTGTTTTTACTAAATTTGTTCTTTATTAACACTTACTTGTTAGAAACTAATAACATATATCTTCTTGCCTGGTTTTTGTTTCTTTATTAATTCCAAATTGATTTTGGAGTATCTTTGTTTTTGGTTTTACAAACGTTAAAATAACTAGCGAGCTAGCGCACCATTATAAACTTTTTGGTCCATAAAAGTTTTTGAGGTCCCGATATAACCAAGTCAGTGTAGCTCATAGGTTCGAATTAATTTAGGGTCTAGTCTAGTAGCATTATAATTTGTAAATGTCCTTTAAACCGGTTAAACCTCGTTTGGATTATCAATCCTATAAATATGTTGATATTTTGTGTTTATTTTTTTTTTCTACGTAAGAGTATATAAACTGTTTTGATTATCCCCAACCCTTTTTCCATAAAATTTTAATTTTATCTGATTGTTGTGTAGTCAACATTATGATGATGATGAAGATTCCTCATGTGGACAACTTTTGAAATTATAAAGAAAACCTCTCTTTACTTTACAGAATTCCAAGTGACTATACTGTCCATTGAAGCCACTTGATCAAAATCGCACAATGAAATCTCATGTATGTATTAATCTGACTTTTAAAGTTTGGTTTGGCGCTTATGATCAACAAGTTGGAATCTTAACTTTTTCTTGGTTGCCTCGTATTTTTTATATTTACAAAATTATTCCATTTTTTTTCTTTTTTTGTCAAACAGCTTGATTTTCATTCATACGAAGAAGCAACAAGCACAAAGGAAGGGAGCAAGATCCCCAAATTTACAACAATATAAAAAACAGCATTCCCCAATGCCACAAAATAAAAGATAAGTTTCATCGATTGCAATTCCAAGAGAGCTATGAACCAAAGGCTTGAGAGCCCAATGGTACCTGTGAGATCATGGTGAACCGAAAGGTCATCTTCGAAAGCTTGAAAAGACGAGAGGTTGGTCATTGTCATAAGACATATTGACGTTGAGAAAGGAATCGATGCCTTGGTTAACAATGGAGCGAGATGCACTATCCAAAGTAGCAAGGCAGCAAGGATCCGGGTGACTATGATGTTGTAGTCGCTGAAGGATTGTTTTGAATCCCAAAGCATAAAGATTGGATCACTTTGATAAACTGCAATATAAGCTTTTCGGTATGGGATCCGGTGAGAAGGAGTGGGTAAATAACGATGCTTGACATCATTAGATGGGCAGCTTGAGAGGTAATCGTCATCGAACATATCAAGTTCAAGACCTTGGTTACCACTTTGGCTATACCAGTTTGAAATACATAGACCATAATTCTGCAGGTTGAAATACATATACTGCAAGTCCCTAACATCAACTAGTTCCAGGGTTCTTTCATCATATATGAATAACCAGAGATGCATCGGTGATACCTTTCTCTCATGGAGTCTTCGGCCATAGAGATGAGGAGATCGAAACAGAGCGTGACTTTGGCAGGACATAGACAATGAGATTTGTGTTGCATATAGCATCTCCCGTGCGTGAAAGATCACTGGGAACAAATAGTGGCTATGAAGAGAATCTTTTTTGGAAACTAGGTCCACTGGGGAAAATTATAGTTTCTCTATCAATTGCCAAGGTGATGTAGGGTTGTGGCGGCTGCCGGAGTTTTGTAGAGAGTTTTGTCGAGTAGAGCACATCTCTGGTGAAAGAGCAGCCATCGAGAGTGGACAAAAGTCGGAGGTAGGGAACAGAGGAGATCGAAAAGGGTTAAACAAAAAAGAAAATTGGGGAAAATATAGCAAAAGTTATTACTAAGAGAAGTAAATCGGAGACAAGCAGAATTAGAGGCGGTGAAATCCCGACGCCGACAAGCAGTAGCAACGCCGGCGTCGGAAGGGTTGGCTATAGGAAGCTTCTCGATAATTGTGTCTGAGAGAGAAACAGAGAGAGATACTAGACCAGTTATTCCATCTCTTTATGTACACCAAAGAATCTCTAATTTTTTTTATATTCAGCAAACTATTTCAGATTTTTATTTATTTATCAAATTACCCCATATCTTTGGAATTTTTCCATATTACCCTAAAACCTTTGATATTTATTATTTACCAAATTACTCCTAATCTTTACATATTTACCAAATTACTCTAAATATTTTGGTATTAACAAATTTACCTGTATCTTTTGGTATTTACAAAAATATCCTAGTATGGTGCACAGTAGTCCTAGTATTTAATACCAATGTAAATATTTTGGAAACAATTGCACACTCATAGTCTTTTTTTTTTTTTCTTTTCTTGGGTGTAATTTTTTCTATAAACAAAGAAAATAGAGCAAAAAACAGTCTGATACAAACTAAAAACCAAAGGGACATATAGGAAAAACAACAGCAGAGTGTCTCAAACACACTCTACATTGTTGGTTGCACACAAGACAACAAATAAAAAGGTAAACCGATAAATCAAAACTGTAATGAATTTGGAGATCATTTTTTGGGTTGTAACATAGTTTTGATATGTTTGACAGTTCCTAGAGATGTCTAAAAGGCTTGAGACAAGATGTTGTCAGGGACAGGAGGTGTAGAGCCGAACAGAGTAGCACCAAGAGACTGAGTTCCAGAAAGCTGACTATTGAAACCTGCGATAACAGAAGCTGGACCTTGTCCATTGTTCTTTTGGAAATGGACAAGTCCTTTAGGGAAAGCAAAGACATCTCCTTTCTTAAGAGATTGTGAGATGAGCTTATTGGTCATTGTGAGAAACCCAACGTCAAGAGTTCTTTCAAGAACAAAGATGATTTCAGTGGCATGTGGGTGCGTGTGAGGTCGGTTTAAGCCTCCTGGTGCGTAGTCAATACTTGAGAGAGAGAGACACCGAGTGTGTTGAGTCCTGGGATTGTCATTACGTTAGCTCCTGTGACTAAGGAACCAAATGTGTTGTTTGTGAGACCTGACATGGCTAAGCCTTGTGAGAAAAAATTGAAGGATGTGACTGAAGCTGAGTCTTTGCAAGGGAAACCATTGAATTTAACTTTGGAGGAGATGTTAGTGACGCAAAGGACTTGGAGCATGTCGGGATCTGCAGAGGCTGAGATAAAGAAGAAGACAGTGAGACCGATGAGGAAGAGGAGAGATGGAGCACTTGGTGAAGCCATCGTTGATTTGGTTTGACTTGTTGATGGTCAGACTATATAGTTTGTTGTTATGCCTTATAAAAGGGTGGATTTGAAGAAGAGATTGACTTATAAAAGCAAGGAACATGCCTGCTTTTGTGTTACAGTAAATCCAGAGTTGCACGTGTAGGGCTGCGATAAGAAGCAGAGAAGGAGCATGTGCTATATAACAGCTGGAGAAGTGACGGTTAAAGGATGTCAACGTCACATAAACGAATAAGAGGGCGTTATCGGTGTTTATCAGATGTGTGTCGGGTTTGTTAGCCGACGTTAACACTCTATAAGAACACATGTTAGCTCATCATTTGTTTTCATGCAAAGTTATCCTAAATTGTAAACTCTAGAAACTTCCTCTTTTCCTCATCGTTTTTGTGGGAGAATCTCTGCTGAAGACTCTTGCAAGGTGAGAAGATGAACCTGCCTTTTCTTTGACGTTGATTCATTTTATTGGCTACAAGTTATTCAGTCTTTTATCACTCTGTTTCTTCTATTTTTCCTCTGTTCTTTGTGGTTATTGATTTACGTTAACATTGGTATCAGAGCTAAGCGTATCCTTGGAAACAATGGTGGAAACACGATCACAGTTGACCAAGCATGACAACGATCACAGTTGACCAAGCATGACAACGATGTTGACAACGACTAGGCGGCTCAACAGTGTTATCAAAAATTGATTTGAAAGCTGGCTATCATCTAAGTACGGATGGCAACTGAGGATGTGCACAAGACGGCTTTCAAAACTCATAGCGGACACTTCGAGTACCTGGTCATGCCATTTGGCTTAATGAATGCCCCAACAACGTTTTAGGAGTTAATGAACGCAGTCTTTAAGAGCTTCTTACGCAAGTTTGTGCTCATATTCTTTGATGATATATTGGTTTACAGCTTGTCATTGAAGGATTATGTGGCTCATTTGGAGCAGGTGTTTCAGACCATGAGAGACAATAAGCTATTTGCTAAGGAAAGCAAATGTGACTTTGCCTCATCTAAAGAGTATTTAGGCCACTAAACAGTAGCAGGAGAGGTTTCTACGGATCCAAATAAGATTAAGGCTGTAGTAGAGTGGCATGTTCCTTCTAATTTGAAGCAACTACGCGGGTATCTGGGATCAGTTGGCTATTATCGACGCTTTGTCAAGAATTTTGGTGCTATCGCTTGAAACGATCCGATCCGTTTTTTTTAAATAATAATAATAATAAATAATAATAATAATAATAATAATAATAATAATAATAATAATAATAATAATAATAATAATAATAATAATAATAATAATAATAATAATAATAGTAATAATAATAATAATAATAATAATAATAATAATAATAATAATAATAATAATAATAATCTAAGCTAGTGGTCCCATACCCACTAGCCCTAACCACACACAACGAACAGCGGAAATAAGAATATCAATAAATAACCAACAACCAATATCATATAACAGTATTAATTCCAAAACCATAAACTAATATTCCAAACAACATGAATCATGGAACCAGCAACCTAAACCACATTCTAATGACTCAACTCTAGCAACCTAGCAAGCTAGACAACATCCAATCGAATCCCTAGAACATCCTCCTCTTCATTGCCTTGATTCCACGATCACTTTGTCTTTACCTACACCACAAACACAAATTGAGATGCATGAGTATTTTATAAACACTCAGTGAGGTAATCCTCCCATCTACTGGGCTATACACAAAAGCAACAGTAATTCTAATGTTTCAAACAATCAACAAACAAAGCATACAAACCAGGAAAATAAACATCAACTCGCTGGAAGGGAGGTGTCAACCGACACTAGCCAAGTGTCGATCGACACTGGCTCTTAGTGTCGACCGACACTACCCCACAGTGTCGATCAATGCCGCTTCACTGGTGTCGACCGAAACCAATTGGTGTCGATCGACACTCCCTCTGCAACCGCGAAGCCGAGAGCCGAATCTCGCTCCCAAACTCCACCAAATCGTCCAATACTCGAGACCCAAGCCAGGACTTCCCAAGACTTTCAGGGCAGATGCTGCAAACTATACATCCGTAGGAACCTGTAGCAATCAATCCCAGCAAGAAAAACACACAAACACAGCAACAAACAAGCAAGAACAAGGAATCTCATGCTTAGATCAGCCATGGTCATGCACTCACCTCTCTGCAGGAAGTTCTAACAAACAATGACGAATCCACACTTCCAGCAAGCTTTCCGTGTAGGGCTGAGATAAGAAACAGAGAAGGAGCACGTGATATATAACAGTTGGAGAGTGACGGTTTAAGGATGTCAACGTCACGAAAAAAAATAAGAGGGCGTTAACGGTGTTTATGGAGTGTGTGTCGGGTTTGTTAGTCGACGTTAACACTCTATAAGAGCATATGTTAGCTCATCATTTGTTTTAATGCAAAGTTATCCTAAATTGTAAACTCTAGAAACTTCTTCTTTTCCTCATCGCTTTTGTGGGAGAATTTCTGCTGGAAACTCTTGCAAGATGAGAAAATAAACCTGCATTTTTTTTAACGTTGATTCATTTTATCGGCTACAAATTATTCAGTTTTTTATCACTCTATTTTCTCTGTTTTTCCTCTATTCTTTGTAGTTATTGATTTACGTTAACATTTTGTTTCTCATTTACTCTAATCAAATAAAACATCAAATGTCAACGAAAACTAAGTACATGCATAGGTCATGAGGAGGTGTCATCGGAAAATATAGCTACACCAAATTATCAATAATAAACAACATAGTTATCCAATTAATTAATACTAGAATAAAGAGATTGAATAGAGTACATTATCCGATTATACAGTATAAAGACAATTATCCAAATTAATTATAGTTAACAAATATATTCATTTGAAAATTCAATAATGTTAAGTTTAATTAAAATAAATCCAAAATAATTTATCTACAAATAAAATATGAATATTATTTGATTATCTATCATAACAGAACTATTAAATCAATTTAAGTTACATCAAATAACATATGTTAACTTTGATAACTATATATTTATGAAACAAAACTTATATTTTTAATTTTCTGTAAATTTTTTTTGTAAACTATAATAAATTAAGTAAAAATTAATTTTTTCATTGAAAACTGATTAACATATGCATAAAACCATCTAAAACCGCCTAATTTTCTATATATAAGACCGTACAAAAAAACTCGTCTAATTCTAAACCTTAAAAGTAATCGGCAAGATCTATATTTTTAACATTAAACTTAAATTAAAATATATATATTTACACAATACAAAATATGTTATAAAATATTATCTTAAAGTCAATCTGCTTAAAGTAAGCCTAATTTAGAAACAAAGCATATATCTATATTAATATTCTTAAAATACATTTGGTGTTCTACCCTTTAAGTTATACTTATTTACAAAGTTAATCACTAAAAAATTGCACAAAAAATAATAAATAAAATATCAAAAATCAATTTAATACAACTATATATAATAATGTCCTACAAATAAGGTAAAATCATTTATAAGATTCGACAATAACAATATGGTTTCAAAGGAAACGATTAAAAACTCTATTTGAAAATTAATATGCTTTTTATAAATAACTAGTATTGTGATTATTAATCTTTTTGTTTTGTTTTTTGTAAAATCAAAATCTAATGTCCTAACCAAATTTTGAAAATATTGTTGAGCCTCTAAGTTGCTTTGTATAAATCCAACTATCATAGTTAATCATACTCTTTGAAGATTAGAAAAAAACAAAAAATACAACAACAAAAGAAGACAATGAACCTGAAATAAAGATCAATAAATCTAAAATATAGAAAAGTCAAAAAAAACTTGAATCGGTTAAAATTATTTTTTTAAATACAATTTTAAGTTGATGTATATGAGAAAGATTAGAAAAAAAATAATAATGGAAATGTGGAGAAAGCAAAAGAACAAAATATGGATTTGAGTCTAACGTTAATTGGATTTTTGTCGAGGATTGTGAAACCGTTTAAGAAATCTTTAGATGGTTCCAAACTTCCCAAGATCATGGTATAAATTATGCAAAAAAGAAATCAGCATCAAAGCGTCTTAAAAATGAGGTAAAATTATTTATAAATTCGACAATACAATATTGTTTCAAAGAAAACGATTAAAAACTTAATTTGAAAATTAATATGCTTGTTATAAATAATGTAACGATGCTTACGTTTTCCAATTGTAATTAGACTATTCGAAAATCAAAGATCTTCTTATTTCCCAAAAAAAATATATTTCAAACTTATTTACAAAATTTCCTAAACTTGCTCATCAAAAATTTTACGAATCTTAAATGAAAAAATATGTGATCTAAATGAAAAAAAATATGTGTACGGTAAAAAAAACCCTACCATCTTACTTAAACACTATAAATACTCTTCGTTTTATATCACCTAAAATCACTAAATTATTTTCGAAAGCAAATACACTTTAACCTACTCTAATAGCTATGACTGCTTCATTTTCTTACCTAAAAAAGCATTCAAATTTGGAAGGTTTACTCTTATGGAATATCTAAGAAACCATCAACCGAGTCGTTTATAAATTATCCATCCTCATTAATCTTCTTTTCATAAATTCATTACTATCATCCACATTGACTCTCATTTGTCTCCCTTACTAATTAGTTTTTTTTCTTCTAATTGAAGGTACATGCTTTACTGGACAATTTTGTTGATTTTTAAATTTACAATTTGATTTCAATCAGATCCTACCAACAATACATTGTATAGTGTTAATTCTCTAGAAACAGGTTCATGAACCTTTTTGTTCACCCCTTCTCTTCTCAGCCAATCAGAATCTTCTATCTAATATTTCAATTATAAAAAAAATTAAAATTCAAATCAAAAACAAAACAAAATTAAGGAAACAAATTATGTATACTTTTAATTAAAAAGTTTTAAATATTGGCTTGGTTTAGATTTTTAAAATTAGAACAAAATGATGTGTCGGTTTGGGTTCACAAATGAGATGGTTAGGGTTTAGATTTTATAATTAGAATGAAATTATATGTCGGTTTGGGTTCACAAATGAGATGGTTAGGATTTAGATTTTATAATTAGAACGAAATTATTATGTCGGTTTGGGTTCACAAATGAGATGGTTAGGGTTTAGATTTTACAAGTAGAACAAAATTATATGTCGGTTTGGGTTCACAAATGACATGGTTAGGATTTAGATTTTACAAATAGAACGAAATTATATGTTGGTTTGGGTTCACAAATGAGATGGTTAGGGTTTATATTTTACAAGTAGAATGAAATTTTATGTCGGTTTGGGTTCACAAATGAGATCGTTAAGGTTTAGATTTTACAATTAGAATGAAATTTTATGTCGGTTTGGGTTTACAAATGAGATGGTTAGGGTTTAGATTTTACAATTAGAATGAAATTATATATCCGTTTGGATTTATTAAAGAGCGGTTTAAGTTTTTTATTTTATAATAATATATACAGATTTTATTTCCTTATTTTATAAGAGAGTGAATGAAGAGGTTGAACCCAAGTATTGTTTATTTTTTAAAACTATATATACTAAAGTTTATAAAACAACCACAAATTAACAAACAAATACAATACATATTAAATTTTATAAAACAACCACAAATTAACAAACAAATACAACATATATATCTTATTATATAAAGCTTGATGTCAAAGTTAGTCATTAATGAGATCGTGACAAGTGTCAATTGTATCGATAAGATGTCGACACGTGTCTGAATTACTGCTTCACATGATCATGATATTTGTCAAATTAAAGATCTTAGATTTTTACACATATCTAAGTTATTCGCTAGAAAACAAAAGTTAAAAAAAATATTTACCAAACTAAAAAAACTAAACCAAAAGCAAAAAGAAAATATTTACCTATAAATAGAACATATGTCTTATTATATAAAAATGTATATTAAGTGGTATCCCATATCAAATCAAAACTTTAATTACTCTAGAAATGGTATCCCATATCGAACAAAACCTTAAGTACTCTAGAAAATCATGAACATCAAAGAGAAAACGGGGTATCATGAGTGATGATCAGATTGCTATGATCGAATAGACATTTGCAGTCTTGCAGATGAACCTCATAGAAAGCTGAATTTAATTATACTTCATATAGGGTAGACAAACTAAATCAATGTGTAAATTTAATATTTTTATAATGCTACACATATATCTTCGACTACTTCCATCTATATGACTATTTTCACATCTATGAATAATATACATCGTATTATTTTAAAATTTTCATTGATTTTTATTGTCTAACATAGTTTACCAAAATACAGGGTTCCCAAATTACAACTTCGCAACTTAGACGATGGTAAGAAATTTATTCTATTTGTCTTATACAATTTTAGATGACGAATCTAAGTACTATCAATATTTGGTTATTCCTTCTTTTTAATATTTTAATTTAATTATGTTGTAGTATTTTTATATTTTAGTTATATTATTTAGTTAAATTTGACTTTCTTATTAGAAATTCGTGACTATATCATTTTGAGTTTCTTTTTTTATTTTTCAGTTAAAGATATGTAAGATCAATATTTATTTATTCCTTTCAAAATAAATTTTTTAAATTTCTTAAGTTGTAGTATTTTCAGATTTATTTATTTTAGTTTATATTATATATATATATAAATTATCTAAGAATCTTTTATCATCGTGGTTATAACTTTTTATTTTTTCAACTGTCTTTTGATTTCACAAATTTTATTGGGTTGGTCATAAACTCAATGCAATCATATAGATATTTTTTCCTCAGTTTTTCATCCAAAATATTTTTTGTATAAACAATTTTAGTGGTTAAACAAATTGTCACTACAAATATTAGTGGTGAAAAGAAACTACGTCAAAGTGAAAGTAAAGAGACAAAAATTAGTTTAATTTGTTCACATATATATATTATAAATGGTAATTAAAAGAATATTTTAACAATAAAAATTTTTAGGGTGTAAAAACACATTATTAATACTAGTAAAATATAGAGTAAAATTGTATATGGATGCTAATAAGAGAACGCTATAACGAGTTTGATTGCATATAAAACATTTTGTGAATAAGTTGTTGAATGTTTTTGAAATTTAAGAATAATAATATTCATAATGGTTAATGTTTGAAAAATATTTTGGTTGTCAATAATTTAGCTTTAGGTTATTGTAAGAATAGTAGGAATAATTTTAAAATATAAAAATATAAAATAGTATATTAAAGTAAAAACTTCTCTCTAATTAAAAATATTTATTTATTTATTTTGGGAAAATATATTTCATTTAAGAAAAAAGTATTTCTATATTTTTTAAAAAATTTAATTTTATTAAATAATTTTAAAACCTGCACGATGTGTAGATCTTAATCTAGTATATATATATATATACTAGGGGATAACCCGTGCTACAGCACGGGATTAAATTTTTTTAACCTTTTTCTTATCTGAGTTATGTAATCTATCTTATTATCGAAGTTAAAATAAAAACGTAATCGGTAATAAACTAATTCAGTCGCTTTATATAATCTCATACTTTGCATAATATAGCTGCTTACAAAATCAGACAGACAAAGAGTATATTGAATAGTAGATATGTTAGAGGGTATATATTGGACAATATCGGATAGTAGGTTCGTAATGGATTACGCAGAAAGCAATATCGGACTATAGTTTTGTTGGTTTGTGTTTTAAGATTCTAAACAATAATAATAATTTGTGTTTATGAATGTTTAATATCCAAAGTAAACAATAATAAAATAAAATAAAAATAATAGTAAGAGTAGAAATGACTCATATAGTCATGAAAGTACCATATTCCGTCATTAACCCATTCAACCATGTGTTGTATTTTCTCTGTAGGGCAAATTAGAATAAATATAGAGTTAGTAACATATATATTAATAAAACGAAATTATAATATACCTAGAATTTAGGGAGTAAGTACCATTCCATTTTCTAGTGAAGATTTTGGAAAACTTCTTTAAAAACAACATTGGTGGTCTTTGTTTGAGGTTTTCCCTCAGCATCTGTTATCAACATCTTCAATCCAGACTTTGATTTAACTCTTGACATTGCTACATATAACTGACCATGGGAGAAAACGGGTCTAGGCAAGTATATACCAACATTTTCCAGAGATTGACCTTGACTCTTATTGATAGTCATTGCAAAAGCAACTGACACTGGGAACTGTCTTCGGCGCATTTTGAAAGGCAACCTAGTATCTGATGGTGATATCAACATCCTAGGGATGAGAACTATCTTACCAACTCGCGTACCAGTTAAAATCCGAGCTTGCAAAACATGGTCCGCCATTTGGGTGATCTGCAGTCTTGTACCATTCATTAAACCACCATGCGGATCAATATTTCTCATTAACATAATCGGACAACCTATTTTCAAACGAAGCCTATGATAAGGTATACCCGAAACCTTAATGGTATTTAGAAAATCTGGTGAGTAAACTTTATTTTTCAGAGCACGTTTATCTTGAGGGTCAATTGAATCAGAACTTAGATAAATTCTTTCTTCAGCTGTAAAAATAAGAAAAAAAAAATCTAAATAAAATAATATGATGAATTAAGTGTGTATGATTACTAAAAATAACTAAAGGACGAATAAATATGAACTAACCGTTTAGACTTGATAACATGACATCATTGATAGAATTGACATCTTCATTCGTAGGGCAAAGAATAGCTCGTTCTTGGAAAAATTTAGGATCTTTTTGAGTGGCAAAGTTCTTTCCGTAAACAGCTTCAATGATTGACTCTAACGGAGAGGAACCCTCTGGAATAAGTAACTCTTGTGGGATATCTATTTCACACACACCATCATTAGGCTCATTAATTTTTCCTTCTCCAACTGCGAGTATCCATTTAGAAAACTCTTCTATCTCGCTGGCCTCTTGTTTACCAATGTCTTGAAGCAACCTCATATTCTTTGTCAATCTTAAAACTTTGCACTGATTCCATAAGTATGAAGAGTTTAATGATGCATTGACAATCGCTTCCCTTCCTGCGCCAACAATAACGGGAAGAATTTGTCTGAAATCACCTCCAAAAAGGACAACTTTTCCTCCGAACAATTTGTCTTCTTTACTCCTCATAATATCTTTCAAGCTTCTGTCTAATGTCTCAAAGCAGTATTTACTCATCATTGGAGCTTCATCCCATATGATTAACTTTGCTTCTTTAACCAACGCACCAAGTTCTGAGCTCCTTGACATGTTGCAAGTAGAAGTTTCATTTGGATTTAAAGGAAGGGCAAACCTAGAGTGAGCTGTTCTTCCTCCTTCCAGTAGTAGAGAGGCAATACCGCTAGATGCCGAATTGAGAACAATATGACCGTTTGATCTTATTGCAGCAGACAATACTTTCCACAAAAATGTTTTCCCTGTTCCTCCAAATCCATATAAAAAAAATACACCACCTTTGTCATTGATTACAGCTTCCATTATCTCATCATAGATCTTCTTCTGTTCTTCTGTTAGCATCTTTTTCCAACCATCATGTTTCTTTGCTAAATCCTCACGGTTGTAGTTGAGTTCATCCAGTATCAACTGATTAGGCAATGTTACATCTTCAAGAGATATGTGTGGCATAAGCTTGTATTTTTGCAATGAACATCCATTTCTTTTCATTAGCTTCTGTAACTCTCTTAGTAGCAATTTCTTTTTTTCCGTGTCTGACAAACAAAAGTCTAACGAAAACAATATTTACTCATATGGTTAGAGAAATGAAAATAAGCTATCATATATTTAATAAATAATATATAGTCAAATTATTGGTGGATATAGAAGTAAAAATATACCTGGACGTTGTCTCCTCTGTTTTTCTTTTCTCTCAATATCTTCTGAAAGGATTTTCCATGTTTCTTCCCATACAGTTTTAGGAGAAGTTAAACTTTCAGATATAAGCATTATCACAAAAAGTCTACGACAAAACTTTGATGAACACCAAAAATTAGCTTCCTTTATGCCTTCAATATACTCTTTGTCATCATCTAGCAAACCTAGAGCGAAGCATGCCTCTTTATAGGTTTTATAAAGAACACCTTTGACAGTTTTAATGTCGTTGAAACTGGTAGGACCTTTTTTGCTGTTTATGAGAATTCGAAGATGGTATGAATCTTCTAAATTATGTGGCACATAATTGATTCGCCCAATAGAGAAATCAGTTCTACCTCTCGGACGAAACTCTTTCTCCTTTTTATCATAGATGTATTTATTTGGAATCTGTTCATATGTAAACTTTCTTGCTTCCTCATCCCTTAGACACAACTCAAACCAAGCGGTAAACATCGTGTGATCAAGAGTTGGGCGATTTAATACGGTAGTTGGCTTGTCGCCATCTTTGTAGAAAACAGGTTGCTTTCCTTCCTCATGAAATGTAAGTTTGACAACAGGTGTTGTTCTATAGTGTATAGGATACTGATTCGTCCTCCAGAAAGCTTCACATGCGGAAACATATCTGCAAAATGGAAAAATTTCATATCATTCAATTCATTTGACGGGGTATCATCTTATAGAACTATTTAAACATGTTTTAGATAGATAAACCTGCAGTCAAAGAAATCTTGAACATCATCCTTTTTTTTGGATGAGTTAATATTGACACCGTCGGAGGTATACTCTGTTTCATCCTCTTCTTGACCTGCCTCAACAGATACAGTAACACGATCTTGACCTTTGTGCACATACTTAAATAAGTACTTGACCGATCCAGTTTGGTTACACCATTCCACGTTAATGTGAGCTCGGTACTTTAGAGAAAGTTTTCTGTTGTATGGGACGACATATGTATTGTCGCACTTGAAACCATTCTTCTCTATAAAACGACCATCATCCCTCCTCCTATAAATTGGATATCCATCTCTGTCTAAGTTTGTTGTATCAACAAACTCCTTAGGATAGAACTTTGAACATTTTCCTCCAACCATACACGGAGAGTTCATATTCGCACTTCCACAGGGACCATGAATCATACATTCTTTGACAACTTCGTAGAGTTCTGGATCTTCATCTTTATCTGGAATTTCAGCAGAAATTATCTTGTCAATATGATCGGCTGTTGGGAACTTATGTTTTTTATCCATCCAAACAATAATATGAGCATGAGGAAGACCTCTTTTCTGAAACTCAATCTGATAAATAGCTGCAAAACAGATTATGTTTATAAATTTAATCATTTTCAATTAAAAATGATTTAATATTTTAAAATTCAAGATTTTAGTGGAAGAGATTTACCTGAAACTGTTTTCCCCAATATATGTTTCTTAGTTAAATCATCCATAAACTTCTCTAGTTTCAGCTTAAAAATTCTGCAAATGATGTCCGGTCGATCATCAGCTTTCAAATTCCTCTGATTGACGAATCTTGTGATTTCTGGCCACTTAGCATTGCAAGTGAAGGTTATAAAAAGGTCTGGGAAACCGAAATGTTTACATGTAGCCATAGCATCCAAATAATTTTGCCTCATATAACTTGGTCCACCGGTGAAAGAAGGTGGAATAACAACTCTGTTACCACGATTTGTGAGATCATCTTCTCCTTCATCCGCTGCGAGCTGAATCTCCTCT
This sequence comes from Camelina sativa, assembly GCF_030686135.1. NCBI lineage: Eukaryota > Viridiplantae > Streptophyta > Magnoliopsida > Brassicales > Brassicaceae > Camelina > Camelina sativa. The sequence goes on along the minus strand of NC_141896.1, from coordinate 34,212,929 downwards.
ATGTTTGAACTCCTTAATTTCTTCTGGTTTTTTTTTAGGTACCGGAGACGATTAGACTCAATCATAGTATACGTATCAACCAAGAACTGCTGAAATAAACGCTTAGACCGGAATAATATATGTTTCTCATCTTTCCTCTCGTGTAGCCTATACGCGTACCACTGCCTCATACTTATATCCTTTCGCTTCTTCTTCTTTGATCCTTTTTTAACCCTCTTTTTCAAACCCAATGTGTATCCATCTTCACCGAGTGGAAATAAAAGAGGATATTGCAAAGCAAGATAAGATATATGACACTCATGAATCCTTTTCAACTTACCAGATTGCATTTCAACCACTATATCACGCTTATTCATTTCGGTATGGAAATCTCCAGGTATCAATGCAGCAACTTCAGAAGCAGTAGGCAAATTATATTTGGTGCCATCTTTCTCACGTGTAGAGACGATTCGCATATGGAAATTTGCTTTTTCTTTTTCCAAAGCAAACCTATCTCTTGCATAACGAAAATGATGTACGTAAGGATTTATTTCATTCAACATCTTCTGCAGTTTTTCAACAATTTCCTTTTTGAACTTTCTCTTTTCAGATGGATTCTCATCATCTTTACCTTTACTGAAAATAGAGTTAGTATTAGAAAGGATCAAATACAGTAAATTAATTAAAAGAAAAACTATATTACCAATAATATTTTGGATATAGAATTACCTCATTATATTCATTCGGTTTGCTACTTCATTTTCAGTATCAACAATATATAACTGTTGAAACTTTGGATAGTCGCCAGGTTTTGGTTTCAAAGAACCCATTAGATGATAATTTTCGCCTTGCAGAGCAAACATAGAAGGACCTCGACCTTTCTTTACTGAACGATCAACTTTACCTCCTATAGAGGTAAATGAGAATATCATGTTATAAGCTCTGATATTTTCTCGGAAATGTTTGGCTAAGTCATCATCAGATGTTAATAACCACAAAAGCAAAGCTGGAGATTCTTTAAACGTAGGTAGTTGAATTTGTCCATGCATGCAGCATCCACTGTATATTGGTGTTTTTGTATTCTTCCTCCGATTTAATCTTTCACCATACCAGAAAATAGCACCACAATCCTTACATGTGTGGACAGGATCACCGTCATCTTCATAAGCTGAATTTATAAAAAAACAGTTTATTAATTATGTTTGAAAATCAGTATCCGATATATATATAGAAAAAAAAGAAAATTCTGATAACTATACCGTCTTTTGTGTTTTTCGTCTTCTGTTTCTCCTTCAAATTGATATTGTCCTTCACAGTTGAATTAGGTTTACCAAACACCTTTTGAATAGCCTCATCAAAAAGGTTTAGGAAATCATAACGACATTTAGCCTCTTTATGTTTATCTTCAATGGTTTGTGTAATCGGCTCTGAATCAGAGTCAGACTCAATAGCATCAGATGGGTCATGAGGTTCATCTTCTTGACTACTACAATCAAAGACTTGTTGTTCATATTCAGCTTCTGAATCATCTGTTATACAACATTAATTAGATATATATAATGAATTCAATAAATATTGAGTGAAAATTAGTAGAGACAATCCTGTACTATACCACTTTCAAAATCCTCAAGTTCCGAGTTCTCTTCTTGATCAGATGTGTTGTCTAAATCTCTGAATTTACTGATGGTATTGTTATCCTCAGAAGGATAAGTTGAAGAAACACATACTTTGCCTGCTTTTAAAAATAGGGGTTAGTAAAATAAACCCTTTTTCAAGATTTTGAGTAGAATAGATTACTATAATCACCCTAAATAATTTGTAAAAAAATTGTTTACCGAATCTAGTTTGTTGTTTTTTACTGATGTCGTGGCTTGGATCTATGATACTTGGTAGCAACGAATGAGTTGTATTTTGAGTATAGACATCCAAGGTAACTCCTTTATTCATATTGCCTGCTTGATTAGTATTTACAGAATCTCTGCTTGGAGTGTCAATGATTTCAGAGAAATTTGATCCATTTCCTGTATATATATTTTGCATAGGATAAGAATGTGTATTAGAACTAAATTATAAAGTATTCAGTGAATAACAAAAATATTATATGATTATACGTAAATATAACCTTTTGAATATGGACTAATCCTTGCTTCATTCGTAAGAGACGACAAACGCCGGATTGGAGAAATGCATACATTAGGTGTGCACGGGGTATCTACAAAATAAATATTGGTAGGAGGTGCATATCCAGAACCTTAGCAACATAAGAAATAATATGGATTAATGGAGTTAAATAATTATCTCTAATCTATAATTAAGAGGTACATACCTTGGAGGATTTTTCTTGAAGCCGATGGTGTTAGTTTATTGATTCTGATATCATTTTCATATGGTAACATCCTTTGTGATCGGTCTAAAGGAAAAGTAACACTTGTATTACTGTAACCTTTTTTTGTTAAATCCTTAAACAGACGAACGTATACAGAACTGATAGGGACTATATTATTAGATCCAATATTTTTAGGAGATGGATGAACAGGACCTGATAAACAGGACCTGATAATCCCGTGCTACAGCACGGGATTAAATTTTTTTAACCTTTTTCTTATCTGAGTTATGTAATCTATCTTATTATCGAAGTTAAAATAAAAACGTAATCGGTAATAAACTAATTCAGTCGCTTTATATAATCTCATACTTTGCATAATATAGCTGCTTACAAAATCAGACAGACAAAGAGTATATTGAATAGTAGATATGTTAGAGGGTATATATTGGACAATATCGGATAGTAGGTTCGTAATGGATTACGCAGAAAGCAATATCGGACTATAGTTTTGTTGGTTTGTGTTTTAAGATTCTAAACAATAATAATAATTTGTGTTTATGAATGTTTAATATCCAAAGTAAACAATAATAAAATAAAATAAAAATAATAGTAAGAGTAGAAATGACTCATATAGTCATGAAAGTACCATATTCCGTCATTAACCCATTCAACCATGTGTTGTATTTTCTCTGTAGGGCAAATTAGAATAAATATAGAGTTAGTAACATATATATTAATAAAACGAAATTATAATATACCTAGAATTTAGGGAGTAAGTACCATTCCATTTTCTAGTGAAGATTTTGGAAAACTTCTTTAAAAACAACATTGGTGGTCTTTGTTTGAGGTTTTCCCTCAGCATCTGTTATCAACATCTTCAATCCAGACTTTGATTTAACTCTTGACATTGCTACATATAACTGACCATGGGAGAAAACGGGTCTAGGCAAGTATATACCAACATTTTCCAGAGATTGACCTTGACTCTTATTGATAGTCATTGCAAAAGCAACTGACACTGGGAACTGTCTTCGGCGCATTTTGAAAGGCAACCTAGTATCTGATGGTGATATCAACATCCTAGGGATGAGAACTATCTTACCAACTCGCGTACCAGTTAAAATCCGAGCTTGCAAAACATGGTCCGCCATTTGGGTGATCTGCAGTCTTGTACCATTCATTAAACCACCATGCGGATCAATATTTCTCATTAACATAATCGGACAACCTATTTTCAAACGAAGCCTATGATAAGGTATACCCGAAACCTTAATGGTATTTAGAAAATCTGGTGAGTAAACTTTATTTTTCAGAGCACGTTTATCTTGAGGGTCAATTGAATCAGAACTTAGATAAATTCTTTCTTCAGCTGTAAAAATAAGAAAAAAAAAATCTAAATAAAATAATATGATGAATTAAGTGTGTATGATTACTAAAAATAACTAAAGGACGAATAAATATGAACTAACCGTTTAGACTTGATAACATGACATCATTGATAGAATTGACATCTTCATTCGTAGGGCAAAGAATAGCTCGTTCTTGGAAAAATTTAGGATCTTTTTGAGTGGCAAAGTTCTTTCCGTAAACAGCTTCAATGATTGACTCTAACGGAGAGGAACCCTCTGGAATAAGTAACTCTTGTGGGATATCTATTTCACACACACCATCATTAGGCTCATTAATTTTTCCTTCTCCAACTGCGAGTATCCATTTAGAAAACTCTTCTATCTCGCTGGCCTCTTGTTTACCAATGTCTTGAAGCAACCTCATATTCTTTGTCAATCTTAAAACTTTGCACTGATTCCATAAGTATGAAGAGTTTAATGATGCATTGACAATCGCTTCCCTTCCTGCGCCAACAATAACGGGAAGAATTTGTCTGAAATCACCTCCAAAAAGGACAACTTTTCCTCCGAACAATTTGTCTTCTTTACTCCTCATAATATCTTTCAAGCTTCTGTCTAATGTCTCAAAGCAGTATTTACTCATCATTGGAGCTTCATCCCATATGATTAACTTTGCTTCTTTAACCAACGCACCAAGTTCTGAGCTCCTTGACATGTTGCAAGTAGAAGTTTCATTTGGATTTAAAGGAAGGGCAAACCTAGAGTGAGCTGTTCTTCCTCCTTCCAGTAGTAGAGAGGCAATACCGCTAGATGCCGAATTGAGAACAATATGACCGTTTGATCTTATTGCAGCAGACAATACTTTCCACAAAAATGTTTTCCCTGTTCCTCCAAATCCATATAAAAAAAATACACCACCTTTGTCATTGATTACAGCTTCCATTATCTCATCATAGATCTTCTTCTGTTCTTCTGTTAGCATCTTTTTCCAACCATCATGTTTCTTTGCTAAATCCTCACGGTTGTAGTTGAGTTCATCCAGTATCAACTGATTAGGCAATGTTACATCTTCAAGAGATATGTGTGGCATAAGCTTGTATTTTTGCAATGAACATCCATTTCTTTTCATTAGCTTCTGTAACTCTCTTAGTAGCAATTTCTTTTTTTCCGTGTCTGACAAACAAAAGTCTAACGAAAACAATATTTACTCATATGGTTAGAGAAATGAAAATAAGCTATCATATATTTAATAAATAATATATAGTCAAATTATTGGTGGATATAGAAGTAAAAATATACCTGGACGTTGTCTCCTCTGTTTTTCTTTTCTCTCAATATCTTCTGAAAGGATTTTCCATGTTTCTTCCCATACAGTTTTAGGAGAAGTTAAACTTTCAGATATAAGCATTATCACAAAAAGTCTACGACAAAACTTTGATGAACACCAAAAATTAGCTTCCTTTATGCCTTCAATATACTCTTTGTCATCATCTAGCAAACCTAGAGCGAAGCATGCCTCTTTATAGGTTTTATAAAGAACACCTTTGACAGTTTTAATGTCGTTGAAACTGGTAGGACCTTTTTTGCTGTTTATGAGAATTCGAAGATGGTATGAATCTTCTAAATTATGTGGCACATAATTGATTCGCCCAATAGAGAAATCAGTTCTACCTCTCGGACGAAACTCTTTCTCCTTTTTATCATAGATGTATTTATTTGGAATCTGTTCATATGTAAACTTTCTTGCTTCCTCATCCCTTAGACACAACTCAAACCAAGCGGTAAACATCGTGTGATCAAGAGTTGGGCGATTTAATACGGTAGTTGGCTTGTCGCCATCTTTGTAGAAAACAGGTTGCTTTCCTTCCTCATGAAATGTAAGTTTGACAACAGGTGTTGTTCTATAGTGTATAGGATACTGATTCGTCCTCCAGAAAGCTTCACATGCGGAAACATATCTGCAAAATGGAAAAATTTCATATCATTCAATTCATTTGACGGGGTATCATCTTATAGAACTATTTAAACATGTTTTAGATAGATAAACCTGCAGTCAAAGAAATCTTGAACATCATCCTTTTTTTTGGATGAGTTAATATTGACACCGTCGGAGGTATACTCTGTTTCATCCTCTTCTTGACCTGCCTCAACAGATACAGTAACACGATCTTGACCTTTGTGCACATACTTAAATAAGTACTTGACCGATCCAGTTTGGTTACACCATTCCACGTTAATGTGAGCTCGGTACTTTAGAGAAAGTTTTCTGTTGTATGGGACGACATATGTATTGTCGCACTTGAAACCATTCTTCTCTATAAAACGACCATCATCCCTCCTCCTATAAATTGGATATCCATCTCTGTCTAAGTTTGTTGTATCAACAAACTCCTTAGGATAGAACTTTGAACATTTTCCTCCAACCATACACGGAGAGTTCATATTCGCACTTCCACAGGGACCATGAATCATACATTCTTTGACAACTTCGTAGAGTTCTGGATCTTCATCTTTATCTGGAATTTCAGCAGAAATTATCTTGTCAATATGATCGGCTGTTGGGAACTTATGTTTTTTATCCATCCAAACAATAATATGAGCATGAGGAAGACCTCTTTTCTGAAACTCAATCTGATAAATAGCTGCAAAACAGATTATGTTTATAAATTTAATCATTTTCAATTAAAAATGATTTAATATTTTAAAATTCAAGATTTTAGTGGAAGAGATTTACCTGAAACTGTTTTCCCCAATATATGTTTCTTAGTTAAATCATCCATAAACTTCTCTAGTTTCAGCTTAAAAATTCTGCAAATGATGTCCGGTCGATCATCAGCTTTCAAATTCCTCTGATTGACGAATCTTGTGATTTCTGGCCACTTAGCATTGCAAGTGAAGGTTATAAAAAGGTCTGGGAAACCGAAATGTTTACATGTAGCCATAGCATCCAAATAATTTTGCCTCATATAACTTGGTCCACCGGTGAAAGAAGGTGGAATAACAACTCTGTTACCACGATTTGTGAGATCATCTTCTCCTTCATCCGCTGCGAGCTGAATCTCCTCTATGTTTGAACTCCTTAATTTCTTCTGGTTTTTTTTTAGGTACCGGAGACGATTAGACTCAATCATAGTATACGTATCAACCAAGAACTGCTGAAATAAACGCTTAGACCGGAATAATATATGTTTCTCATCTTTCCTCTCGTGTAGCCTATACGCGTACCACTGCCTCATACTTATATCCTTTCGCTTCTTCTTCTTTGATCCTTTTTTAACCCTCTTTTTCAAACCCAATGTGTATCCATCTTCACCGAGTGGAAATAAAAGAGGATATTGCAAAGCAAGATAAGATATATGACACTCATGAATCCTTTTCAACTTACCAGATTGCATTTCAACCACTATATCACGCTTATTCATTTCGGTATGGAAATCTCCAGGTATCAATGCAGCAACTTCAGAAGCAGTAGGCAAATTATATTTGGTGCCATCTTTCTCACGTGTAGAGACGATTCGCATATGGAAATTTGCTTTTTCTTTTTCCAAAGCAAACCTATCTCTTGCATAACGAAAATGATGTACGTAAGGATTTATTTCATTCAACATCTTCTGCAGTTTTTCAACAATTTCCTTTTTGAACTTTCTCTTTTCAGATGGATTCTCATCATCTTTACCTTTACTGAAAATAGAGTTAGTATTAGAAAGGATCAAATACAGTAAATTAATTAAAAGAAAAACTATATTACCAATAATATTTTGGATATAGAATTACCTCATTATATTCATTCGGTTTGCTACTTCATTTTCAGTATCAACAATATATAACTGTTGAAACTTTGGATAGTCGCCAGGTTTTGGTTTCAAAGAACCCATTAGATGATAATTTTCGCCTTGCAGAGCAAACATAGAAGGACCTCGACCTTTCTTTACTGAACGATCAACTTTACCTCCTATAGAGGTAAATGAGAATATCATGTTATAAGCTCTGATATTTTCTCGGAAATGTTTGGCTAAGTCATCATCAGATGTTAATAACCACAAAAGCAAAGCTGGAGATTCTTTAAACGTAGGTAGTTGAATTTGTCCATGCATGCAGCATCCACTGTATATTGGTGTTTTTGTATTCTTCCTCCGATTTAATCTTTCACCATACCAGAAAATAGCACCACAATCCTTACATGTGTGGACAGGATCACCGTCATCTTCATAAGCTGAATTTATAAAAAAACAGTTTATTAATTATGTTTGAAAATCAGTATCCGATATATATATAGAAAAAAAAGAAAATTCTGATAACTATACCGTCTTTTGTGTTTTTCGTCTTCTGTTTCTCCTTCAAATTGATATTGTCCTTCACAGTTGAATTAGGTTTACCAAACACCTTTTGAATAGCCTCATCAAAAAGGTTTAGGAAATCATAACGACATTTAGCCTCTTTATGTTTATCTTCAATGGTTTGTGTAATCGGCTCTGAATCAGAGTCAGACTCAATAGCATCAGATGGGTCATGAGGTTCATCTTCTTGACTACTACAATCAAAGACTTGTTGTTCATATTCAGCTTCTGAATCATCTGTTATACAACATTAATTAGATATATATAATGAATTCAATAAATATTGAGTGAAAATTAGTAGAGACAATCCTGTACTATACCACTTTCAAAATCCTCAAGTTCCGAGTTCTCTTCTTGATCAGATGTGTTGTCTAAATCTCTGAATTTACTGATGGTATTGTTATCCTCAGAAGGATAAGTTGAAGAAACACATACTTTGCCTGCTTTTAAAAATAGGGGTTAGTAAAATAAACCCTTTTTCAAGATTTTGAGTAGAATAGATTACTATAATCACCCTAAATAATTTGTAAAAAAATTGTTTACCGAATCTAGTTTGTTGTTTTTTACTGATGTCGTGGCTTGGATCTATGATACTTGGTAGCAACGAATGAGTTGTATTTTGAGTATAGACATCCAAGGTAACTCCTTTATTCATATTGCCTGCTTGATTAGTATTTACAGAATCTCTGCTTGGAGTGTCAATGATTTCAGAGAAATTTGATCCATTTCCTGTATATATATTTTGCATAGGATAAGAATGTGTATTAGAACTAAATTATAAAGTATTCAGTGAATAACAAAAATATTATATGATTATACGTAAATATAACCTTTTGAATATGGACTAATCCTTGCTTCATTCGTAAGAGACGACAAACGCCGGATTGGAGAAATGCATACATTAGGTGTGCACGGGGTATCTACAAAATAAATATTGGTAGGAGGTGCATATCCAGAACCTTAGCAACATAAGAAATAATATGGATTAATGGAGTTAAATAATTATCTCTAATCTATAATTAAGAGGTACATACCTTGGAGGATTTTTCTTGAAGCCGATGGTGTTAGTTTATTGATTCTGATATCATTTTCATATGGTAACATCCTTTGTGATCGGTCTAAAGGAAAAGTAACACTTGTATTACTGTAACCTTTTTTTGTTAAATCCTTAAACAGACGAACGTATACAGAACTGATAGGGACTATATTATTAGATCCAATATTTTTAGGAGATGGATGAACAGGACCTGATAAACAATAAAAAAAATGATTTGAATTTATGTTATTAGATTATTATGTACAATCTATATTATATATAGTAAAGAGTTACATACCATGGAGTTCTTTTCTTGAAGTGGATGATGTTAAAGGAATTTTTGTCCCATTTTTTTCATGTGCTGACCTTCTCTGTGGCTGTTGTGTAGATTTGCTAACACTTTTATTATTTTCAGTGGTATTTGTAATATCCTTCAACACTGCACGAAATGCAGATTTAATAGGGACTATATTTTTAGATCCAATAAATGGTTGTGGTGGATTCTCCTTTTCAGAAGATGGAGTTATCCGAAATTTCTTCTCTAAGTTTGGAAATTGTGGAGATTTAGGAGTTTTGTTCTCACATTCATCTTTCCTGCGTTTCATAGTCACTGATTTAACAGTATGTTTAGAGAAACTGCGGATAGTTGAAACTATAATCAGCCCAAAAGTAGAGAATGAGAGGAAGAAAGATAATTTTGTTAGTTGTTGTGATTGCGTTTAATTACAATAGTAATTAAAAAGATATTTATTCCTAATTTAGTTTCTTTGATATAATTCCCCTATAATTTGGTTAATTAGTAAATTTTATAATCAATAGTGGAAAGTAATAAGTATAATGCATATATGCATTTCCTTATACAGTTAGATGTTTCGACGATTGAAATTGAATAAGTGGACTATAAAAACATGCCAAAGTTAATTATCTAAACAGAAGTAAAATACTGAGTACAACCAAAGTAAAGAACATAATACAAAAGTTAATACATAAAAAGGAAGATGCATATATTTCAATTATAAGAAACTACTTTATCCTTGATCTCTTTATGCAAATGTTCGATTGGCTTCATCATTCTGTCCCATCAGGTTCCTTATATAATACGACGCCGCAAATTCAGAGCTGGATATATGAACAACATATCTTTGAGCACAACATATTAAGAAGAAATTATAAATATTTATTAATAAAACTTACTTTGTTTTGTGATTTTCTAAGCCAGCAAAGTTTGGTTTTATGAAGATCCTGGATGAGCCAGTGCGATTGACAATGCATGGTTTTCCTATCATTGTTTCTATGTTCAATTAAATTTGATCATAGAATATAGTTGAGTAAAGTCTAAAATTGAGACATACCTCCAATAACACCAACATTCCAAAAACGTAAAACACAAAACACTGGTTCGGTTTTGTATGTGAGATGGCATCCTTTTAATCTCCAAGAATACATGAAATAGTCAGCATACAATCCTTTTGCACAACACATGAGTTTATCATTCCTATTATTTCCACAATTAAAAAAATATAACAAAAGTTATTATCTTCTTAGTATCTAAATATGATAATTGTAATTGATGTAGTAAAAATCAATAAAAACATATGGAGATAAAACAACACATAGTGTAAACTTTAAAACAAAAAATAGTACCTGCCATTGATGAGTGTAAATAGTACTTCATCATAACCGTTGGCACTACTATCGTTAGGTTTATGCTCCACATCGATTATACATCCACATTTGGTCAGATTTGTTATATATCAAACAATTTAGTCAGATTTGGTAACTTAAATATTCGTTTTTTAAGATTTTAACTAAATCACTAAATATTCCTTTTAAAATATTATCTGTTAAGATCAATCTCGGTAATTAAGGAAATATCCAAATTTTTGGTAATTAAAATTTATGATTTTCATTTAAATACCTTAAAAGAAAATGAAATAAGAGTGTTTGCCTATATCGAATGAGTTTGTTTGGGATCTTAAATAACTAATCTTGAATGAAATAATATACTGGATCCGAAAAATATTATTCTGGAATACAAACAGATCCGCGGGTTTTTTTCCTTTTTTTTTGTAATTTGTATTTTTGTAATATAGTTTTTTATTTTGATTTATTTTCTTTGTTTATATAGTGTTTATTTGTATATTTGGGATTATACAGTAAATTGGAAATCCTAATAGAGTAAGTAGTTTGTAAAATGTATTTTTTCATAGAAACAGACACACCACAATAGTAGATAGTAGTTTTGTAAGAGAATAGACACTCCGCAATATCGGATAGTAGTTTTGTAAGATGATAGATACACCCTGCTTCCATGGCTTAGTTTATAGTTTGATAAAAATACATGTTTTAACGGATTTAACTCAAAAAAAAATTTATATTTTAAATTTTTAAGAATTAAAATATTAATATTACTTAAATATTTTATAGACTTTAAATTTATTATAATATTTTAAACTTTCGACGGAGTTAAAATATTTATAATAATTTAACCATTCTATAAAAATTTAAATATTTAGAATATCTTAAACTTTTTTAAAAAATGTAAATATATTATAATATATTATAATATTTTTACTTTTTAAAAGTTTAAATATTCTCAAATATAGAACTAAATTAAACTGTTAAATTTGGATACCTGATAAATCAAGTTTCCTGCTCATTTGTACTCAAAACATTTTAGTCACATATTTATAGTGATTATGAACCATATTCCAAAATATTTAGTCGATGTGGGATATACAATACACTTTTCTGTAAATTAGTTTACAACTTTACATATATATAATTTCTGCGTTTTTAATTCTTTCTATCTATACTACTCACAATTAATTACTATAATTTCGTTAAGGAAATATTATAATATCGGAAATCAAACAATTTAGTCAGATTTGGTAACTTAAATATTCGTTTTTTAAGATTTTAACTGAATCACTAAATATTCCTTTTAAAATATTATCTGTTAAGATCAATCTCGGTAATTAAGGAAATATCCGAATTTTTGGTAATTAAAATTTATGATTTTCATTTAAATACCTTAAAAGAAAATGAAATAAGAGTGTTTGCCTATATCGAATGAGTTTGTTTGGGATCTTAAATAACTAATCTTGAATGAAATAATATACTGGATCCGAAAAATATTATTCTGGAATACAAACAGATCCGCGGGTTTTTTTCCTTCTGTAGTCGGATATTTTAGGATCCGCGTCCCGACCCGGCAATTTTTTAAGTGATCGACCAAGGGTATTTTCGTCATTTAAAGAAATCGAAACTATAGGTTAATTAGATTAAATTTTGTGATTCTCTAATCATTTTTAATGAAAAACCTACCAAAACCAAGTCATGGTCCATTTTTACTCTAGAGAGTACAATGATCACGGATTGAAAACCGTAAGATCCTCATAATCTCATTAGGAACCTCCACATTTGGATCATGTGCATGGATCATTGATTCGACATTGATCACTTCGCCCATGATGTCTGGTAGAAAACGGGAATATAGTTCTTAGATTAATATTACGGATCCTTCAAAATATAGTTAAGTTCAGATAACTTGTTAAAATATTTGAAACTTACCTAGTGGACGTTGTGTGACAGAATGAAATCCATCAAACACTCTGTCAATAGTTTGGAGTTCAAAGAAGTGATTGTTGGAAACAACTTCTGAATTTTCCACGATGGTGTCATTGGAGAAAATGATCTTATGATCATTATCAGTGTGCTTCAGACGTCTCTCATGGTAACACACCGAGAAATTGGAAACAATCTTCCAATCATTTTCAGCAATTTGATTGTTGAAAATTTGGAACAGTTCCGGAGAAATTGTTGTTTCAATTTTTTCACCCTATATTCAAAAATGTAACAATTAATGAAAAAACAAATTTTTTATATTTTCCCAAACAGTCATGAATTTACGAAGATAATGTATAGATACTTACGAAGACATCACAAAGGATTAGATGAATTGTGGAACCTTCCTCAGACTCCTTCCTCCATTTCCTCAAGATCTTAACTTGAATCTTCTGGCTTGATGTCCATGTGAGAAGATCCTTAACTCTATCATAAATAGCCATTTTGTGTGATCGGTGTTTTTTTTTTGTCAAGAATCGATAAAGATAATAGAAGGTAACTTCTAAAATGACAAATATTGGTACCTTTTATAGTCAATACACGTCGTTTATGAATCGTTACAACGATTTGTTAATATATTGACAACTTTTCTAGATTTATTAATTAAGAATAAATATTTATAATGCAAAATATATAATAACCGCTTATATTCTTTGATATCTTTTTAACAATATTCGTATACCCTTATTGGGAATATAAATATTACGTAATCATTACAGTTAGAGAAAACAAAAAAGGTAAACAATGGGAATCGAAATCTTACTGTTTCAAAAATGGCATGCATTGGTCTTAGATGTACCGTAAATTATGTTCAAATTTTTAATGGCATGCATATGTCAATCATGAATTATACTTTGACAAAAAAAATCTTTGAAATTGAAGGTATTATGCATAATTTGGTAAAAAGATATATTTGAACATAATTTCAAGATTTGAAAAGAGTAATTGGCATAATATCCGCAAATATAGGTCCAAAATCTAAATAACAAAGAGCTGAACTTATTCAAATAAAAAACAAATGAAAGTTTTTAACGAAATTAACAGTAAACTTGATCAATCTTAAGGTTACACCGAATCATTAGAATCACTCTCATCTTCTTCTGAGCCGTTATAATCTTCATCGTCTGATGATTCATGAAAACAAAGACTGCGAAAGATAAAGGAACACAATAGTTAAAACAGCTTATAGTAATGATTCCATATTAATAATCTGTCATAGTATAGATGTTATAGATGAACTTACAGTGCAGGATCTGTAGTGAATGGTCTTGCTTCGTTACCAAGTAAAAGTTTAGAACATCTTATTTGAGACATTAGACAACGGTGACCTTTAAAAAAAAAGTAAGTGACAAATCTTATATTTGATCTATTGGCTTATCTAGTACAAAATGCTAATATATTGCTTAGTACCTTCAAAGACAGAGATTCTCCAAAACATAAGCAGACACAATACTGGTTCACTGGCATAGGAAGGACTCGCAACATATTGTTCCCATTTTTCCCGAAATTCAGAACATGTATCACCGACGGCAATACATTGAATCTGTTCGTTACTTTACAATAAACAAATTAACAATGGACAACTTCAGTGGTTTCTTCTATGTATTATTTTCAATGGCAAATATAAATCAAATGAGGTAGTACTTCTTTAAAAAATTTATAAACTTTTAACTTACTTGATGTCAATTACAGTAAAGCGAAGAACATCTTTCAGACCATTGAATCCAACTTCATTTTCCAGAAAAACAATTTTACGCGGTAGATTTACTCTTACCACCGTTCCACACAAATCTGAAATTGATTGAAAAGAGCAAAGAAATTAAAAAAACTATGAATCTAAGGAAATAATGTTTTATTAAAACTGTAAGTTAAACAGTATATTTAAATAAAATTACCAACACAACAATTTCTCTCATCTTTTGCGGCATTTTCAACTGTTAGTGCATCTATTAGATGGAAAAAGTTGTCTGGACATCTAGGAGGGATTCCAGTGATGCGAGTTTGCCTAGTGATCAATATTTCAGAAGAATTGTTACAATTCCTGTAAATATTCCGATTTTCAATAACCTGGAACTTGTAAAGAAGAAACCATCGTCCTTCTTGCAACAAATCTATGTACTGATCAAAGTAAAGCTGACTTCGGAGTTTAGCTTGAATTCTTGTTCCCTAAAATATATAAAAACTAATTTCAGATTTAAATATTAAGAAGAAGGATATAAATGGATTGTTACCTTCTCATCAACCAAGATCAAACAAATGTAGGTAGGCTGCATTATGATTATTTCGGGTATCCAGAGCCTCAGTACTTTAACAGCAACACTCAACCTATCTGTTGATGGATTCAAATCCTCTATGTATGCAACCATTTTTTGGTTTGGTTCTTGATTATTTTGGAGAAAGAAGAAAGATGATGAAAGGTGAGAGGTTAGAATATTTTAGATAATAGATATATAGTAAATGTTTTATCGTGAATGAAGTTTGAAGTTGCAAAAAAAATTTGACAAAAAAATATATATATATATATATATATATCTAGAAAAGAGGAATATGAAAAGTGATTGGAAGTTACTTACAAATTTATGTCGGTTTTTTTTTTGTCAGTTCGAAATTGAAGTAATCAAGGCGAAGACTTTGAAAATAACAAAAAATTTATGTTTGGTGTATAATCCATACATGCAATGGTTAAATTTGATCGAAACTATACATTGTAATAGATTAATTCATATTTATATTGTACTAATACTAATTAGACAGTCTGCTTGAATTGCAGTTTTTACTAATCGCATGTACTGCAATAAAAATTAGAATCAGTATAAATTTCTTTTACATTTATAGATACATGATGAAACTGATGCTACTTCAAAGTAGATTTCATCATCATATACTCCATTGAAACTATGATTCTTAGAAGTCTAATTCATCATCAATGTCTCTGTTGAAAGAGATCCTTATTTTACTATATTGAAGATTTCTAAATTAAATAATTGAGTACAATATTCTAAAGTATAGAAAAAAACTAAACAGTCAAATATCTAGTAAAATAAATTAAGTTTTGAACAAATAAATTATAAACAATAAAAATACCATATAAATAACCAAAGCAAAATAATATTAAAAACTGAACCAAATAAATAACCAACAAAGTTTTAAAATAAGCATTTAAAAATGTTTTTTATTGTTCAAAGGAAAAATGTGAAAATAATTGGAAACCAAACGTGGAGTAGGACTATGTTTTTCCGTGATCAACATCTTCACAGCTAATGACTTCATTCAAATCCTTGGTAGGATAATCTCCTTTATCTTCGGTGAAATCAGTAGACTGATCGGAACATTTTTTCTTGCTTGTAGATGATTGATCAATGTTTGGGTCTGTGGCTTCTGTTTTGCGCTTCGACGAAGGAGTTGACCTGGTAGAATGATCAGTTTCATAAGGCTCAGTGCCATTAGTAATCATCAGTGATGCCTGCACGTAAAAAAGTATATACATTAGATGTTTCTGATAGCACTATATAGATATATAGAAACTATATTTAATAAAAAAAGGCAAACCTGTTCAGAGGTGAGACTAATTCTGTCAATAGTATTTTCAGATGCTTCATTACTAATTTCCATGAATTTATTGCCTTCCCAGACATTAGCAACCTTGTAACTATCATTAGCACCAGAAAGATTGTCCCCACCAATACATATCAGAAATTGAAAGGTCTTCCCACACACAGCCTTAATCTGATCAGGGATCAAAGTAGGATCCGTAATCTGCATATTCGATATTGTGAATGATTCCATATTTTGTTAAAAATCTAACCAAGGAATTTAAAAATATACCTCTTCAAATGAACCATTTAGGATTTCAGCTGCGGAAACACCAACAATTTTTGATGCCCAACTATCAAACATGAAAATTTTGGTTTCACCACTCTTGTCCCAAACGTGGACATGTAATTTGTACCTAAAGAGGAATTAATCATCTAATAGATAAACCAACAAATATTCATATTTCAAAATATATGACAAATAATTAGAAGACTTACTTAGGCTCAATCAACGTGGCCCACTCGTTACAGGTTTCACACCTCCACCTTGGTTTGCTTGGTTTCTTAACATCTTCCACTTTAATTGACAGGTCCTCTTTATCAACCTTCTTATTACACTTTCGACAGCTAATGTAGAACCAACCCCAATCTGTATCGATTGCTGAAATAGTACATGCGATTCTACATTTTCCTACCTATCAAAATAATATTACATCCTTAAGCTTATAACTCATACATTTTCCAAAATAGATTATGTTAATATATTGTTAGACTATTAATAAATGTAAAATACCTCTGTTTCAGCAAGTACGTCAGCAATCATTTGCAAAGGAAAGTCAAGACCACTCTTGGAGCCAGACGGGTTATAAACTCTCTTTCCACCAGAATTGGTAATTGTTAAAGCCAATTGATCCGCAGGAAGACTAAAATGAAAAAGAGGAATAGTAAATCATAATGAAACATATTGTTGATTAATAATTTCTCCTAATTAGCTATTTGAATTTACATGTTCTGAAAAGCCTCCATCTCTGGTAACTGAGGATTGATCATCAAGATAGAAGAATCGAAAGCATTCTCAATGTATCGTTTTTCTGAAATGAAATATAAATATGATACAGTAGTTAAATGTTTTCTAAAAATACTTTTGAAAAATATTCTGTGCCCTAGAAATTAAATGTATAAATATTATGCGTACTGTTACCTTTATAGCTGTTTTGTTTAACAAAGCGTAGGAAACACATAACCATTCCATCACTTGAATCATTGATAGCACGATCTAAAGCTTCAGCGTAGGTTTCCCATAGAGTACATGATAATCGTTTATCCCTAAATAAGAATTTTAACTGACATAGATTATATTAAAATAGTATAACGTATAAGCATGAAAATATATATATTATTTTTGTTATGAACAAAAAAAATCTAAAAATATATATTTAGATTTATAATATTACTCAGTGTCTCTTATCTCAAACTCAATTTTCTTCCTGGTAATGTTGTTACGACTTGTGATTTCTTCTAAACCTCCAGAACTGACTACTTGACCAATAACGTCTGTAAATATAAATAATAAAACTATTAATAAAATCATCTTTGTAAATTAGTAACAAAATATATGTATTATGAAATTACCTAGCAGGAGATTTTTGTCAAGATTTCCAGCAAGTATACTATCAAACGATGTGAATGATAGGTAATGATCATCAGATACATTTTCAGAAGGAATAATTGTGGTACCATATCTGGTACTAATCTTATACTTAATAAGAGAAGGACGCAAGTAGGATGTACAGAGATTCAAACCAAAAGTTGATATAACTTTCCAAGATCCAGGCTTCAATTCAGATTCAAACTTTTTGATATGATCCTTTCTGATAGAAGCTCCTATTTTGTCACCCTATATAAAACAAAAAAAAATACTCTTAGAATGAATTCACATTAATATATTAGAAAAAGAATAATAAATCTATACTTAAAATACATACTGTTTCGTCAGCGAGAATTAGTTCGAGTGATTCACCAAGTTTAGCGGTATTCATTTTCCAACTGTGGAGAATTTTGACTTGAATACGCCAAGCGTTTTTGTATGGTTTTAGGTCTTTCAAAGGAGTGTAAGATAGGGGTAGAGCCATCATTTTGTGTAACGAAGTAAAAATCGTTATTTTAGTATAATAATCCAATAGAAAGTTCTCAATATATTTATAGTTATAATTCATTGATTTAGGTTATCACTTATAAGTTAAGATTTGATATCAGGAATATACGCAAAATATATTTACTTGCTTGATTCGTTACAACTGATAAACGAATATTCCTTTGAAAATTTGATCGTAAAAGATTAGTTCATAATTGTAACATCGGAAATCAAGGAATTAAACAAAATATGGTAACTTGAATATTCGTTTTATAAGATTTTAACTGAATCAGAAAAATTTCCTTTTAAATTAATATTTGTTATGATATGTTTCGGTAATTAAGTAAATATTCAAATTCTTCGGTATTAAAATTTATGAAATCAGAGTGTTTGCCTATAACGAATGGGTTTGTTTGGGATCTTAATTAACTAATCTTGAATTAAATAATAAACTGGATCCGAAAAATATTATTCTCGAACACAAACAGATCCGGTGGTTATTTTCCTTCTATTGTCGGTTTTTTTAAGGATCCGCGTCCCGACCCGTTTTTTTTAAAGTAATCGACCGAGGGCATTTTCGTCATTTGTCAAAATCGAAACTATAGGTTAATTAGATTAAATTTTGTGATTCTCTAATCATTTTTAATGAAAAACCTACCAAAACCAAGTCATGGTCCATTTTTACTCTAGAGAGTACTTCTGCTTTAATAGTATAGATATATATATGTAAATATAGTGAAAATCTAGTTTTTTAACAAAACTGCAAAAGATTTGACATTTACTACCTCAAGAAAATAAATCAATAGAATTATCTTCATATCGTGTTTGGTTAATTACGTGTTGGCACGTTATAAAAATCTATTTTAATTCTTTCATGGTCAAACAATCTACAATTATTTTAATTTCCACTTGCAAAAATAAATAATATTGGTTTATCAATCAAAAAAAAAAAACCACCGTTTTGTTCAGTCCTTTGTGTATCGCTTCTCCTAATTAAACCCTAAAAAGATTCATCATCACATCATCATCTTCATCATCATCATCGTCTTCCAAACTTTGAGTAACGGTCTCTCCATGGATACTCGTCGCGGAGCTCTTGCTGTTCCTAAAGTCCGTCGAGTAGGTTTCTTCACACCAACCGAGCCGCCTCCAGAGTCATCACAACGACCGAATCGAAGCCAATCCGGTCCGGTTGAGGCAACAACGTCTTCCTCTCCTCTCTCCGATTCACCCTCCGGAAACTTAATCTCTCCGGTCTTAATTCCACCGTCGCGTCACCATTCTGACAATTTAACCGCTCGCGCTGCTGCTCCTGTACCCGTTCCTGGACCTGCCGCTTTTCGCCGATACTTAGCTCATGATCGGAGTCTTCAGGTCGGTAGTTACAATGCTCCGGATTCGCTCCTAGGAACATCACCACCTTCGAGTAACGGAGAGTTTTCTGAGGATTCGGTTTCTCTGTTTGGGTTCCAACGGAGCGATTCGACGAAATTATCGGCGAGTTTTCCTAATGGAGGATTCGATTTGACTTTAGCCGGTAGAGCTCCTCAGGAGCCTGAAACCAAAACTGCGACCGCGTCAGCTTCTGAAGGGAAGAAGAAGATCGCCGAAGTTTCTGGTATGTATACAAATCGATTTAAGGGTCTATTGAATAAATTGCGTGTAGCTCTTTGTATAGTTTATGTATTGAGTTTAGTGACCTTTATGATGTAACATTGGATGAGGCAGCCTGTAGTGCCGTAGGGACTAGGTAGAGGCCAGGAAATTAGGTGTAACTTGGCTATGTGTTTGATCCTCATGGAGAGGTTTAGGGAGTCTGGTTTGGATATATGCGACTTGATTTCCCTTTTTGCTTTTGGCATGACCGGTGCGAGTCCGGTTCAGGATTTGGTTGGATGACCATTCTCCGGCCAGGTTGATGATAGTTGTGGTTTTGTCTTGAGAAGGCAGAGATGACTATTCTCTGGCTCTGATGATGACCACACAAGTTTGTGTGGAGACTATTTGATGTTGAGTCTGGTTTGGATGCAAAGTCTGCTGAGGTATTCCTGCAAAGGTTGTTGATAGCTGGACTCTGAATTTGAGTCAGAGAGACGTGCTTTGAAGACAAATGAATCAGCTAGAAACATAGGGTCTTTAAGCTCCACTTCCAAACTAGACTTGCCTTTAGAATCAGAAGTTAAATACCTATTTTGTGTTTAGTATCAACTGTGACCATATGAAATGCTATGGATTTGAGTCGTTCAATTATTGCCGTGCACAGATGTTTCCTTCTAGGTTTGCATTTCGTTACTTACAGAAAGAATATCATGCAGGAAAGAGTGAATCTGTGACCACAAAACCCCAGAAGGAAAAGGAGCCAAAATCGATGAAAGATAAAACAACTAAAGCAGAAAGGCGAGCCATCCAAGAGGCACAACGGGCAGCAAAAGCTGCTGCAAAAGGTTCTTGTTTCGTTCAATATTTTTGCTGTGTTTTCCGTTTACATTAAAGTGACATGTAAAATCATCTGAATGCTTCCCTCTTGCTAATTTTTAGGCGAAGGAAAAAGACATGCAGATGAGTCTGGTAAAGCTAATCCTGGCAAGGCTGCTAAAAAGCCTCAACCAAAGAAAGAAAGACCTCTCGTCTCATCCTCTGTTTCTGAAAAGACAGCTGTAGCAGTAGAAAAAGAGAAGAGGATGGATGTCCCTCAGACACAAATGCAGTATGATGATAAAAGCCGAGTGGATAAAGCTAAGAGGCGTGCTGTGGTTGAACAGACCGAGACCAAGAACAAAGTTGAATTATTTCTCCATCTTCCTCAATACGAACGTGGCAATCAGCTTCCCAATTTAAGCTCCAATTTTTTCACACTTGATACCATACACCACGCAGTCTATAAGGTATAGCTATTTGTTTAGATGTGTGGCTGTGAAATGTTTGGATGTTAAGCTTTTGAACTGGGATCCATAAGAACTTGAAGTAAAGCCTAGTGGTTTATTTCTTCAAATGACATACACATGTATTTTGTTTATCTAGGTGGGATTGCAACATTTGGCTGGAGATATATCTGGGGACAATGCAAGATGCATTGCCATGCTCCAAGCATTTCAAGAAGCTATAAAAGATTACACTACACCTCCTATGAAAGATCTGACCATGGACTTGACAACCAAAATCAACGGTTATGTTTCATTCTTGATAGAATGTCGTCCACTCTCCATGAGCATGGGAAACGCAATCAGGTTCCTGAAGAACCAAATCAGAAAACTACCTGTAAACCTGTCAGAGCCAGAGGCAAAAGCTTCCCTGTGTTCGGACATTGGACGGTTCATAGATGAAAAGATAATTCTTGCAGGCAAGGTAATCGTACAACACGCCGTATCAAAAATCAGAGATGGAGAGGTTCTCCTCACATACGGATTCTCTTGTGTGGTTGAGATGATTCTCTTATACGCTCATGAGATTGGGAAAAAATTCCGTGTAGTGATTGTAGACGCACGCCCAAATCTTGAAGGGAAAAAGCTACTCCGCAGACTTGTGAGCCGTGGCCTCGACTGTACCTACACTCATATAAACGCCATTTCCTACATCATGCGTGAAGCGACACGAGTTTTTCTTGGGGCTTCATCAATCTTCTCGAATGGAACTCTCTACTCGAAAGTTGGTACAGCTTGCGTTGCAATGGTTGCAAACGCATTTAGTGTGCCTGTAATTGTGTGTTGTGAAGCATACAAGTTTCATGAAAGAGTCCTACTTGATTCAATCTGCTCCAATGAACTTGGTAATGTTTCACTCGCTCTTCTTTGTACCTCTTGTTGATTAGTCATTTGCTCGAAATCAGATTCTGAATAGAGATTTGCCTGTGCTGAAAATTTTTACAGGGGATCCTGAAGCCGTAGCCAACATACCATCATTTAGCACCAAAGCAAAGCAGTCAAAGATGATGGACAACAACAAAAACCTTCAGTTCCTGAATCTAATGTAAAGCTCTTTTTGAAGTGGTTTTGAAAATTCATCACAAAGCTTTATCTTAGTTTCTCTTAATCTTTCTTTTTTGGTTTCAGGTACGATTCAACACCTTCAGAATATATATCTATGATCGTTTCGGATTATGGAATGGTACGTATCACAAACATTACTGTGTTCTAAGTTTATTATTATGTCTCAATACAGTGTCTGATACATTTTGTTGCTGTGTGTGTGTAAATTAGATTCCTCCGACAAGCATCCCAGTGATTGTACGTGAATACAGGAGAGAAAACTTGTTGCTATAAAAGGGTAATGTGTTTAGAATATTAGCATACAACATATACAGAAGATACAGTTCACTGAGGAGAGAAAAGCTGAGTATTTAGCACAAATTATAATCATTCTTCTTTATATCTCTAATGATGAATTTTGCATTTTTACTTGAGATCACTCGAACCAAACTTTTGGACGAGGGTTTGAAAAATTGTTCATTGTTTAAGAATAATGTGATTGGAAATTTGGAATGACTTCTTTTTTTTTTTTGTATTCGATTAAAATTTGAATCTTTCACCAAAAAAAAAAAAATGATAAAAAATGAGAGTAAAGTTTTGCTTTTTCATTTTATGTCTCAAATAAATATAGTTAAACTATGAAACGAGACCGAACTGGTCTTTGGATCTCCTCCGGGGCCTTGATCTCCATAGTATCGCGTGAGGACTCGGACATAACCTGTACGGCACTTTAGGTGGTGTCGGAATCTCAGGAGCCCTGTTTCAGTCAAAGTTCCACTTTTTATTATTTATCAGAGTCAGTATGAAAATGTTTTATAATCAAAAATATTTTTTTAGTGAAAAACAGAATTGGAAACAAATAAAGAGGTTAGGAATCTTACTGTAATCCGGAAATTTCAATTTGGGAAAAGTCAAAATTAGTTAAACTATCTGAGTCTGATGTAGCTGTCCTCTGTGAGATCTTGTGTCCCTTAACCTTTGCCGGCTGTGAAAGTTCTGGTGAAGGTTGCTTTATAGCCATCACTTTGCAATCAAAATGTCTTGATACGTCAATCCCACTCATTGCCCATCTACGCATTTTATATAAAACCATATAAATACCAAATTACTGATTCGTGACTGTGGGGTTCAGAATCTTTAAATTATGACCCCGGCACTATTGAATCGATCACAAAGGTACCTACCTGTAAAGAAAGCTGTTCTGATGGAGACCAACGAGAAGCATAGAAGCACCAGTCTCTTTCACAACTTGAGCAATCATATTGCCATCATCGTCTCCTTCTCTCACGATGATCTCCGTATGCGTCTGTAAAATCACGATCACAAGGTTAAAAAAAAAAACAAAGCTAATAATAATTCATCAAGAAAATGGAGTGAACTCTCCGATCAAAGATTCATTTTTTCTCCACTCACGTTGAAGAAAGAGTCGCAGATTTCACGGAAAGAGAGTGCGAGATGGTATCCGTGACGGCGGAGATTACGCGCCGCCGTGAATTTCTTTTTACGCGACGGAGGAGGAGAGAAGACGTGGAGGAGGACTATGACGTCACCTTGACGGAGGAGGTTGTGTAGTGCCCATTGTAACGCCGTCCTCGCCGCTTCTTTGTCTTCTACGACCACCACGATCCTCCGTACATCTTCCATATATTTATGTATTTCTCTCTTTCTCTATTTTTCCTTTCTAAGAATTGGGTTTGGTTTAGGGTCGTAATTCTTGTGACTCACTCTCTCTCTCTCTCTCTGTCTCAATATGTGTGTATGTGTAAATAATAAAAAAAGTTGGAATTGTTTTTGTAGTTGGAGAATAAATTAAAGTGGGTCAAATGTGATATAGGGTATGAAATCATGGACCGTGTTTTTGTTATTTGGGATCGACTGTATGTATGTATGTATGTATTGTATTCCATCTTTACACTTTTAGGTATAGGACTTTCATTTTAGTCTTTTACCATATATTTTACATACAGTATATTAAACATGGGTTTCATAGTATACGATCTTAGAAATTATTGTTCTGATTAATAATTTGCTCTATGGAATAGTTTATTTGCAATTTTGTACAATCTTAAAATAAGTTTTATCATTTCATATCGACAAAATTTCATGTTAATGTTATTCCTAATGGAAATCATAATTAGTAAGATATATACATAGATACATTAAATGGAATTTCAAAAAGGCAAACATGAATTTTTATTGGTCGTGTCTAATAAAGTTGTTTCAATACAATATATCACAACTAGAAAAAAAAAAAAAAAAAAAACAATCAAAATCATTTATAATTGATACATTAATTTGAATATATTAATAGCCTAATAGGTGTAAACTGGTAAGGTAGATGAAGAAAAATCTTAATAACAATTAAGCTGTTGTGTTGAGCAATTACCATGTTTGGTAATGGTAGGACACAAATTTTCAACACCAATGAATATAATGTGTCAGTCAGTTTAACGAAAGAGAGTAACACGAATTAACAAAAAAACATTCGTGGGAATAAAAAGAATTTCAACAAAACCAAGGGGTCAAAATATAATAAACTGTATATAGTTTGTTAGTTTTTAATTATTAAGTCTAATATGAACAACGCGCTACGATCCAACCACGTGTCAAGTAACAGACTCAGTAAACTCAGAAAAGGTAACTAACGCACGAAAAATTCCGCGTCAGCAGCTGACAGAACCATATGACTTCCACATGTGTTTTTTTTTTTACACTAAACTAAAACTGTAATGAATACGAATCTAACCCAACCTGCCCATTCTCGTAACTATTCGTGTTTTTAAGGTAATAGTTAAACGTGAATTAATATTAAAAACTAAAATTGTAACTTGTAAGAACCACAAATCCGTAAAACTTGAGCCATGAATCCGGAGATGGTCCACATAAATTACTTTTATATAAATAGCAAAAGTATTCATGCATATATGCAATATACGAATTTTTATTTTTTATGTAAGGAAATAAAAAGAAAGATAGTGGGAGTGTGGGACGATGACGCAAGGAAATGGTTTGGTTGTATCTATGGGATCGACTTGTGCTTGTCTTTTCCATCCCTGGTTCAGGAAACATCCGCACACTTAGAGTCTCTTTCTAGGTTGGAATAATCAAAGACTTTTCATTTTTTTTTTTGGGAAATGTTAATGCCTTCTGTACCGACCCCTGATCACCTAGTGTAATGAAATTTCTTTCTTTTGCGTACTTTAGTTTCTTGATTTTGCAAGTAATTATCGGATACACGTAATTATTAGAAACTTAAAATTCTCAAGCTTTTATCTTTTCCACCTATTCATCACCAGATTTGTTAATTTAACTTTCTGATGAGATATTTCAACCCAAAAGACTGATACTAGAGGACGTTACCAACACAGAGTGTTTTTAAAAAAAAAAAAAAAAAAGAACCAACGTTACTACCAACAAAGTTAGAAACTTAACCATGGCTTTTAAATAGTTTGTCCTTTTGTCGACTAACTTGATGAACGTTGTGCTATAAAATATCCATGCTCTTACTTAAGTCTATGAATTTGATAGATTCCGGTACAAACGGATCATATGTGTAACAACATAGATTACTTTTTTGAGGAACCAACAAATAATTCAGAACATATGAATGTTGTTCAAGTTTCAAATTTTAACAAAAGCATAATGGAATTCTAACTAGGACAAACAAGATAAGTTTATAGCTTCATACTTCTAGGTTATTAATTGTTCGATCATGCGATATGTTGCTTAAAACGGGGTTTCTGTGATTCTCAGGTTGCTTCCGGGGTGTTGATAACGTCTGGAGTCTGGACTAGAGAAACTTTAAACGAAATTTTATGGAAAAAGGTAAAACTTTAAGAACCACAAATGTGTTAACATAATCCATAAACTTGAGCCACGAATCCGGAGATTGTAGCCACTTTATTATTATTTTTTAAAGTATTTTAAGGAAATAAAATGAAGATAGTGGGACATGACGCGAGGAAATGGTTTGGTTGTAGTATCTATATGGGATTTTTACTTGTGCTTCTCTTTTTCATCCTAATTCAGGAAAAATCCGCACACTTGAAGTTTCTAGTTGGAAAAATAAAAACTATACTATCTTTATCTTTTGGATTTATATAGGAACAAAAATTTACAAAAATTTAATACCGAATAGAAAAGAAAAAGGATTTTTTTAATACACGGTTTTTTTTTTGGACAAATAGGATTTTAATACACGTATAATTTTTAATCTCACATCCGGCAATAATTAACAGGGATTTTATACTTGTACTTATCAAGAGATGGGCAGATGGTTTATATACGTACTAGTTTCGATTCTAGCTAGCTAGAAACTTAAACCCCTCAAAAATTTCATTATTTTCATTAACTAGCTACTAACTCGTGGTAAGCACGAACTGAATATTTTTCCTATAAATTTAAAAATTTTAAAATTGATTTAGGATTATAATGTTTAATAATTGTATAATTAATGTAAGTTTTTGTTCCATAAAAGTTAATTGGGCTAACATTTAGGGTGTTTTTATAATATCGTTTGGTGTATAGTAAGATTATTTGAAAGTGTAGTTTGATATACAGCACATATACGTTTAATAAAGTTGTGTTACGTGTGTAATCTGATTTAGCTAATATAAGGCACATTAACCTAATTTTTAAGTGTGTAATTGTGTTACGAATACTAAAGAGATAAATTAAAGTTTGTGACACCAACCAATCGAGGCCTTTTATAAACTACATGGATTGAATTATGTAAGTGCGCAAGCCAATAAATTTATAATGAACCGGGCCTGCCAGTGCCACAAGCTAAGTGTGACTTGGAATGAAAGTTAGTTATGGGACGAAAGGGTCAAGACCTCTCTATCTCTCTCTCTCAAACGGATTTTGCTTTCCCAAATATCGAAGTTAATTTTGTTTAGATATTACTTTTTTGAGGAATCAACAAATAACTCAGAACAATGAATGTTACAGTTTTTCAAGTTTCAAATTTCTGGATGCAGTGTAGACCAGAAGAGCTCAAGTTTTTCTCAGGTACAAATCGTCTGTGGCTCAGCTTGAAGATCCTCCGTTCTGTTTTCGTTTCTTGGGTGATGGCGATTTAAATAGGTTCCGAACAGATGTTAATGGATCATCATCAACCTGACAACATCACATCAAGAAACATCGAAGACATTAGAAGTTGGATTTTTATGAAATAAGAATAATATCAAAGAATATACATGGTTCTAGTTCTTAAGGAGTTGATAATTTATTCCATTTTCAGAGTCAGAGCGAATCCAGAAAATAAATCAAATCAAAAATAAAGTCATGCGTTATGGAATTGTAACAAGGAAAAGGACATAAGTTACTCCAGACCAACAATAGTTTAAATAGCTTTGTGCTTAGTTTGTGGGATATATTAATCGATCCTACTATTTGTTGCTACAAAGGGGTTTATATGATCTCATGTTGAGAAAACATGAGAAAGGTCACAGGTGAGTTATATCTTCTCATTTGTAATAGCTTTCTTCCATATTAACTAACATGTGTAAAAGAATTGAGAGGAATATGTGTTACCTTGAAGAGGGAAGATGGTGATGGTGATGGTGGAGTCTGACAAGCTCCTTTATGGCGTTGTAACGCAGAAAGAGTTTGTCGCCATCCAGGGCCTTTTCTACCCGTTGACCAGATCCAAGGACAGAAATGTCTATGTTGCTTGATTGGATCAAATTCCATCTGTTTGTTTGACGTCAGTGACGTTCCTGTATCTTCACACAGAAAGATGTGTATAAGCATAGTTTAGCTGAACAAATCTCCTAATGAGAGCTTTCAAACAATTAGCTATGAGCATAGTCTCATTAGTTTGGATAACAATTACTGCTTGTAAAAACTCCCATTGACAGTCTTAGCAATTTACCTGCACTTGAATCCTTTGGTTTGTTGTTTTCAGGAAGATTTGATCTTACTACCATCATTTGTTTGTTGTTGCTTTGTAGTGCAATATCACTCTCTATATCAGTTGAGTTTCTTCCTCCATCAGCCTTCTCTCCTATATCATTCACCACTTTATCGCTATTTTGTGTAACATCACCGGTGTTCTCTGCAGTTTTACTTTGTTGATCATGAGTTGAACTGACATCGCCATGATCATGATCTCTGGAGTAAGAAGCAAGTCTTGACCTCAAGTTCCTCCCGATAATAGGCAACGATATTGTTGCTTTGAAGTTTTGCTTCGTCGCTGGGGGTCCTCCTGCTATGGTAAACTTTAAGCTTGAAGGTTGTTTTTGAAGGGTACCACCCCTGGGATGTTTCTCTGCATTAATTTCGGTATCACCAGTGACTCTACACAACTCTAGTGGTCTCGGAACAGTTGAGAAAACCCATAGACCAACACAAGCCCCACAGAGCTTGCAGTCCAGTACAACAGAACTGGGATCAGAGTTTAATGTGTCAGGATGAGTTGGATTGTCATTATTCCCTGATACTCCATTTGGAATCGGGGTTGAATTAGCGATTCTTAGAAGCTCGCGGGTAGCAGTTTCTGGCAGTAAATCAATAGTATCTGTACCCCTAGCAGCCTCACTCGATTTATCTTTGCAGTCCACAATATAAGGAAGTGCCCGCGGTTCCCAGCCAGATAAACTGATAAGTTTTTGTGCCTGCAAATATCAATGCATCAGTTTTACTATCAGATGACACAAAATACCAAAAGCCTCTCAGAAAAGATGTCATCCATAGTCAATAAAGTGAGCATATGAACAACATTGAATGAATCAAGAAGAAGAAATTGGACAAACCAAAGTAAAATCTATTGATAAAGGCACAATAACGAAGGATCAACCTATTGTACCAAAACCATATAAGTACCTAAAAAAGCAAAACATGGACATGGAAATTCCAGAGGCTGAAACAATAATAATAGCATTGCAAAGGGCTCTACGTTAACTAGAATAATTCAGAATTTTTAGTGAAGGTCAAACCTGGTAGAAAAGTTGAGCCGGACTTGCTCCAACATGATTGATAAGGGATTCTGTTTGAGAACATTGGGTAGCAGTGTCGCCAGATGCAGGTGATATAGGTCGTTTGAGAAATTCCTCAAGATCTGAGCTCCTCATGTACTCGATGGCTGATGGTGAAATAATAGGCAGGGCCAAAAGTCGAAGTAAAGCTTCTGACCGCTCTTCATGTCTATCAACTAAATCCTGCGGTGTCATTGAAGGAAACTCAGAAAGCGTTTCTTCGCATGAATTATCTATCCATGGACAAAGTAATTTGTGTCCACTATCCAACTTTAAGCTGAAGACTGATGCCGCTTTCTCCACTGAAAGATCACAGAGAAGATATTCAATTGCAGTGAGGACACACCATAAAACCACTATATCAAAGTATCCGTTACATAGAGATGATTTAACAAAAAAACATGTTAACCATACCTTGTTGCTTTGACCAAGAAGATGGGGCTGAAAAATAAAGATGAGCTCCACAAGATTCACAAGCTATAGAATCTGCGTCATCATTCACCCACCCTCTCCTTGCGCAATTTACAGCACTAATAACCTACCACCACACACCAAAAACATATAATCAGCAGACAATTTCATAACGAGAACATACCAACCACCAGATCGAAATGACTTGAATGCTAATGGAAGAAAAATGTCGTTTAAAAGGTAACAAGAAGCAGACCTGGGGTTTGGCGAACCATGTCATGGACTTAAAAGTAGCTAGCCTCCTCATAAGATCTCCTCTATCCCATGGCCTGCAAAGACCAGACGGTGATGAACCGGCAGCGACTTTCAAAGCTGAAGACCTATCAATGGTAGCTAATCCCGTCTTTGGCTCAACCAATGCTAACGCAGATGAAGGATTTGAACGCTTCCTGCCTCTTGATTGTTGCTCTGCAGATGAACTACAGAGACCAAACGAATACATAAGCTGATGCAGAATCATAACATGAACACATAATTCACAAGCTCTGATGCCAAAAATATCACAAACTCAACTAAGCCTCTGAGGTTAGTTCATACAAAATGCAATGTGGATGAAACAAAATACAAAAATCACCGTAGCAATCTCCACACTCCAATCAGCGAGAAACGATTCTGGAAATCTATAACTAAGCTACTTGAAGATGAATCGATCCATGAAAAAAGAAACTGACCTGGTTGAGGAAGAAGGAGGCTGAGATTTCGATGGGGTAAAGAGCTTGTCCATGATTTTGTGAAATCTCTTCTCCGAGTCTTGTGCCATTGTTTATCTTCGAGAAAAACGCAGCTTCTTCTTGCTTGTCTTCCTACAATCCTATAAACCCTAAATCCTTACAGATTCGCCTCCGTCTTCTTCGTCGCGGCTCAGGTGAACGAACGAGTGGGTTTAGATGGCGGTGGCGACGGAGTAACTCCGAAACGATGGGATCTCGTGTCGTTTTAGTCCTCTTCTGACGCAGCAAATCCAAAAACTCTAAAATATTTTACTTATTTCCATAAGTAGTCCCTATGATTCTTAATTAGTCTATGTATCACCCAAACATTTTAAAATAGCTTCAAAAATCCAAAAGCTCATCAAATTAAACTTTACGAAATTAATTCAAACAAATCTAAAATCTCAAAAAAAAAAGAAAAAAAGAAGGAAAAAACAGTTTTTTTTTTTTCTTAAGTAGTCGTCGTATTTCTTTGAAAAATTAATTCGAATTTCAAATAGCAAATAATAAGTCAAAACAATATCTAGTAGATATCCCTCAAGTTGTGGACAAGCCAAACGAAACGAACAAACCTAGCTGCAACTCTTTCTCACACACTACTTAAACTCAAACCTTAACATTTTCTCCAAGAACTTATCAGAAAGAAAGAAAAGAATTTCAAATGGGTTCACAAAAGGTTTTTCTCCTTTTGATCTTAGTACTGTTTTACGTGGTTTCACTTGTGTCATGCACTGAATTTGAAGCTGGAGGAGAAAATGGTTGGATCATACCACAATCTAGTAACCAGAGTGATATGTTTAACCAATGGGCTTCCAAGAACCGGTTTAAAGTTGGCGACACTATCCGTAAGATATTCTTTTTTACTTCTATAACTTATCAATTAGTTTATGATCATTGTAACGCAGGTTTTGACTTTTGTTTTTTATTTGGTGTGTAAAGGTTTCAAGTACAAGAAAGACTCGGTTTTGGTGGTATCAGAAGACGAGTACAAGAAATGCCAGACGACCAAACCGGAACTTTACTCGAACCACGACGATACGGTTTTCAAATTAGACCGACCAGGTCTGTTTTATTTCATTAGCGGCGTCGCGGGCCACTGTGAGAAAGGTCAGAAAATGATCATCAAAGTCATGGAGGTTGAGCCTACGCCGCAATCTCCTCCACCTTCTTCGTCCCTACACTCTTCAACTCACAAGAGTAACCACGCCGTGAGGAAAACGAGTTGGTTCATTGGTGTCGGTTTAGTTACAATTTCGATTCTGGTTTTGACATCTCTTAGTCTTGTGTAGTTTTGGTTTTAGACTTTTATTAGTCTATGGAAGGAAAACCATACGACTCGGTTATGGCGGTTCACCCGTGGACTTTTAATCCGGTTTAGGTTTTAGTGATTTAAGGGTCTTCATTCCATTTGGTTTTTTGGTTACTTCACAGCTTTAAAATAAATGAAACTCTTCTCTTATTGAAAAGTTTCAAAAAAAAAAAAAAAAAAAAAAGTTTATTATCCATTATATTATAATTTTGCTAACTCCTAGTTTATTATCCATTATATTATCCTGTTGACAAAAAAACAAAAAAAAAAGTTTATTATCCATTATATTATAATTTTGCTAACTCCTAGTTTT
Source organism: Camelina sativa (assembly GCF_030686135.1). Lineage (NCBI taxonomy): Eukaryota > Viridiplantae > Streptophyta > Magnoliopsida > Brassicales > Brassicaceae > Camelina > Camelina sativa. Next base: position 34,180,863 of record NC_141896.1, on the reverse strand, counting down.
ATTAAAATACAAACGTTTCACCTTCTTTTGATCATATAAATTTATCATATTTTTACACTTGTTATAACGAAATGGAAGTGACAGTCTGATACACCCAACCATGAAATTGTACAATTTTTTCAACAAAAACATTAAAACATCCGAACATACAAATCAACTGAAAAACAAAAAAAATGGGAATGCGAGTTGTGGATACCACGAATGTTACTTGTCCGTTGACACCTTAACAAAAATCAACCAAAATATTATTCTTAAGCGTTTTAAACCTTATATTAAAAACAAGATACATTAATCTATTTTTATTCATAATAGATGGTCAATATCACGTTCAGCCAACGGCTAATAAGAGATACACGTGGTTACTCATAGTTGGTTCAGCTTTTATACACAAAAGTCTCGAGGTACAACGTGAGAAGCTCTAACAAAACGTGAAGGTCACAACTATTATCAAAGGCATGTACAACACACACGAACACAAATAGAGACAAAGACAATGATTGTTCAGACAAGTTTCGTACCTATTTGATTCTCTACATTCCTCTCTCTCACCAAACTCACATACACAATTTCTCTCTTTCTCCAAATGTTTATATAAATACACCCACATATAGACCTAACTCGCATCACAATTGTGAACAAAGAACGTTTCTTAGGAGAGAAAACTTAAAACTAAGGTTGAGAGAGAAATGAGGAAGTTTGGTGTATCATTTTCCGGCGTAAGCCTTTTACTGACCGTGCTTCTAGCAGCAGCAACCGCGGCAGCGGAATACTATAACTACGGAAATGCTCTTGACAAGACCTTTTTGTTTTTTGAGGCTCAGCGATCAGGAAAGTTGCCAGCTGCTCAACGTGTCAAATGGCGAGGCCACTCTGGTCTCAAGGATGGTCTTGCTCAAGGCGTAAGTCCATCATATACACACATATTAATAATGTACTAGTCAGATTCATATTATCTAAATCTTTACAAAAATAATAGTTCCCGTTAAATATCATTCGACTAGGATATGTGATTGTTAATGTCACCATCATAATTTATATGAATTTATAACAACAGCAATAAAATTAATATAAAGATATTAACTGAAAAAGATGTAAAATGTACAAGGATCTGTTGTCATCAAGACAAAATTTGGTAGATTTTAATTTGTAAGAAACTCGAAAGTGCTAATTTCAATAAGAAAACATCATGTAATAAAATGATATTGACGTTTTGTGTGTGTATGAATGAATAGGTGAGCTTGGAGGGAGGATACTATGATGCAGGAGACCATGTGAAGTTCGGTTTACCAATGGCCTTTGCAGTGACAATGCTATCGTGGGCAGCGGTTGATAACCGGAAAGAGCTATCTGCTTCGAACCAGATGCAACAGACACTGTGGTCAATCAGATGGGGTACTGATTACTTCATCAAGGCTCATCCTCAGCCAAATGTTCTATGGGGTCAAGTTGGAGATGGAGAGTCAGACCATTATTGTTGGGAACGAGCAGAGGACATGACCACTTCAAGAACAGCTTATAAGCTTGACCAGTACCATCCTGGCTCAGACTTAGCCGGTGAAACAGCTGCTGCTTTAGCCGCTGCTTCCTTGGCTTTCAAGCCATTTAACTCCTCTTACTCTGCTCTCCTCTTAAGTCATGCCAAAGAGGTTCGTTTGTAGTCTGTTCAATCTCTGGGTTTTAACAGTTTGGGGGTATTTGGTTTATGAATCCGGTTTGGTTTAGATTCTTAACATTTTGAAACTTTATTGTGTTTTTCAGCTATTCTCATTTGCTGACAAGTACAGAGGACTATACACTGATTCAATCCCAAATGCAAAAGCTTTCTACATGTCATCTGGTTACTCGGTATAACCCTATTGATCTCTTAATATTTTCATCATTCATTATCTTCTTTCATTGAACGTTGTTCCAATACTAAAATGTCTATGTTGGGTAAATATCTTAAAGGATGAGCTTCTTTGGGCTGCGGCATGGCTACACCGTGCCACCGGGGATCAGTATTACTTGAAATATGCTATGGACAATGCTGGTTACATGGGAGGAACCGGCTGGGGGATGAAAGAGTTCTCTTGGGATAACAAATACGCCGGTGTTCAAATCCTTCTCTCCAAGGTATAATATTCCGGTTAGTTCGAGAATGTTTTCCCGCGGTTTCAAGAATACTAATCTTTTGTTTCATTTGTGTGTGTATAGGTCTTGTTAGAAGGGAAAGGTGGTGTGTATACTTCGACATTAAAGCAATATCAGACGAAAGCTGACTACTTCGCTTGTGCTTGTCTCAAGAAGAATGGTGGTTACAACATTAAAACAACGGCTGGTGGGTTAATGTATGTTCGAGAGTGGAACAATCTTCAATATGCATCTGCGGCTGCGTATATTCTCGCGGTCTACTCAGACTATCTCTCTGCAGCAAATGCTAAACTCAATTGTCCTGATGGTTCGGTTCAACCTCAGGCGCTTCTTGACTTTGCAAGATCTCAGGTCATTCTTGAATCCTCCCAAGAAACCAAAACAGTTTACTTGTTGGTTTAACTCTGCTAACTGAGGTTTTTTTTTTTTCTTTTTGTTTGCAGGCTGATTACATTCTTGGAAAGAACCGTCTAGGAATGAGTTATGTAGTTGGATATGGACCGAAGTATCCAATCCGTGTTCACCATAGAGGCTCTTCTATCCCTTCAATCTATGTCCAACGTTCTTCTGTAAATTGTGTACAAGGATTTGATTCTTGGTACAGAAGGTCTCAAGCTGATCCTAATATTATCTATGGTGCGCTTGTTGGTGGACCGGACCAGAATGATTACTATTCCGATGATCGCTCAAACTACGAGCAATCGGAACCAACTTTATCTGGAACAGCTCCACTTATTGGCCTATTCGCTAAACTCTCTGGAAACTTAGGTAACTGAACTATAAACCTTGATCTTTAAGTCTTTAGCTTTACTCTTATCTTTGTGAGCCATGACTCATGGAGTGATGTAATGAAATTTTGTAGGATCTTATGGAGGAGGATTATCTAAACCTTATCAAACTACAAAACCACCAGGTTTGATCTTTTTCTGCCAACAGCTTCCAATGCAACTTTTATACAGTGTCTGATTCTCATTTTCTCTGAAACTGTCACAGCTTCATCGTACACAGCAACACCAACAACATATTACAGTCCAAAACAATCAGGTGCACAAATCGAGTTTCTTCACTCGATAACAACCAACTGGATGGCCGGGAACACAAGATACTACAGGCACAAAGTGATCATCAAGAACAATTCTCAGAAGTCCATATCAGATCTCAAGCTTAAGATTGAAAATCTCTCAGGACCTATATGGGGTTTAAACCCAACGGGACAAAAGAATACGTACCAGCTTCCACAATGGCAAAAGACTTTGAGAGCAGGACAAGCTTACGATTTTGTCTATGTACAAGGTGGTCCTCAAGCTAAAGTCTCAGTTTTGAGTTACAACTAATTCATTTTCCTATTTCTTTTTGTTTATGCTTTTGAGTGAAAGATGTGAAAGTAGCCAACCAAGTTGAGACTAATTCTGAGAAATGTAAATTTGTGTCCCTTGGGAGAGAATATTTTAGTCTACCTAAACAACTGAATCGTAATGAGGCTCATACTTAGGTAAAATATATAAAGAAGGACGAATATAATAATTAGATTTAACACCCAAACCACTCAAAATTGAGCTTAATTTAACATTCAGACAAAAATTTAAGGTTCTGACAGAAGCGAAACTAGAACAAAAAAAGAAACGAAATGATAAAAGGATGCGAAGTATCACAAGTTAACAACATAAGAAGAGACTTTTCTTCTACAGAAGCTTCTACTCGAAATCGCCAAAGGTAGTCTTCTTACCTGCAATATACAAAAACAGAGAATTAATAAATGACATTGTTACTAGTTATAAAGAAGAAGCTAGATACATGAATCAAGATCAGATTTTATGTACCTGAGGGAGTAAAACTAGGTCTTCCACGACCACCATCTCTTCCTCCTCTGCCACCACCGAAACGACCACCTCCACTTCGGCCACCGCTGTTACCAAAACGACCACCACGGCCGCTATCTCTACCTCCTCTGCCACCGCTGTTAAAACGGCCACCACGGCCGCTATCTCTACCTCCTCTGCCACCAAATCCACTACTGGTATCTCTCGGTCTAGGCTCATCAACTACAAGACCCCATCCTCCCATGTCACTTCCATTTAGTTCCAACGCCTTCTCTTTGCCTTCTGAAAACTCAACGTAAGCAATACTGAAAAGAAACATTTATGTAGTTAGCATCTCACATTTTAACAGATAGAATTCACAAACTGGTCACACAGATAGGGAGGAAGAATTGACAAACCCTTTGGAAGCACCAGTTTCACGGTCTGTGGGAACAGAGACCCTTGTGATCTCACCGCATGAACCGAAATGTTCCCTCAATGCGTGCTTGATATCTTCCTCAGACTGAGCAGAGTCAAATCCCTTAACGAAAACAGTTTGACCATCACCACCACCACCACTTCTGAAGTTGTTGCTATAAATTGCAGAAGAGAGAATATAATCAACCAATGAACAATTTCACAGAAACAAATCTCCAACATGGAAAAATTAACCTACCCTCCGCTTTGAGGAGTGAATGCAGGTCTCTCGCCTCTCTCTTGAGCAATATCAAGACGAATCTCACGGCCGAGTAAAGGTCTACCATGTAATTCCAGAGCCTAAAGTACAACAACAGACGTTAATCAGCAATCATAGTCTCAATTTACGAATAAAATATTTTTATTCAAGAGTTAACGACTCTCACCTTCTGTGCTTCTTCCGCAGAAGCAAACTCAACATGGCCAAATCCCCTGAAACTTCCATCCTCTCTACTGGTAGAGAATCGAACATCAACAACTTCACCAACTTCCTTGAAGAAATTCTCGCTGAAAATGAAAATGAGACATCAGGCCATGAAAACATTCACCAAAGAGAAGAGAAGAGAGATCATAGGGTCAAAGAACATACACATCTGATCTTTCAATATTGAAAGAGAGATTGGCAGCAAAGAGTGTCTTTGATCCGCCAGCAGCAGGAGTGGATGGTGTCTTTGGCTGAAAGTCAAAGAATTGCATGATGCACAAAATTAACATCAGAATATCCAAAAAAAAAAACAGGTTACAATATTACAATATATAAAAGATACTATCAGAAGGATCCTTTACCTGTTTTGCACTTGATGCATCAACCATTTCTACATCGGAGCTCTGTTTTAGTTACAGAAGAATATAAATAATATTAGTAACTTGCAACAAGAGATAGAATAAGCTTCAGTAGCTAGCGGAAACATTGCTGGTACCTTTTTCGCTGGGGTTTCTTTCTCGTCTTCACTTTCATCTTCCTCAGACTCGCTAGAATCATCACTACTGCTCTCCTTTTTAGCCTTCTTCTGGGCAGGTTTCTCATCTTCACTTTCCTGAAAATATCAAGACCCATGAATGAAGTCAATTACAGAAATATAAAGAATGCAAAGCTGCTTATAAAGTACCACAAGAAAAACAAATTAAATATGTTAAGCCAACCTCCTCAGAATCTTCATCTGATGAATCGGAGCTGCTTGCAGCCTTGGTAGCTACCTTAGCAGGAGCTGCCTTCTTGGCAGCAGGTTTCTATTTTCATAAACAAAGTTAGTTAGAGATCTATTTTAAGATAAAAAAATATTCAAGTATAAGATATTACAAGTATGAGAAAAAAGTTATCACCTCATCCTCAGATTCATCATCTGAGTCATCGTCGGATGAAGAATCTTTAGCAGCTGGCTTGGCACTCTTAGCAGCGGGTTTCTTTTCAGCTTCCTAGTTATTTACAATTAGTAAGGTAGTTAATTATATATGTATTCCCACAAATTACTCTAAGGTGCATCTATCTTATGAGGTGCTTACATCTTCATCAGATGAATCCTCGTCAGATGAACTCTCTGCCTTGGCCTTTACAGCGGCTTTAGCAACTACAGCTGGCTTCTTTGTTGCAGCAACTTCCTGAGATTTTTAGTAAAAAACGAAGTCTTTTAGACGCAAGCTCAAATGATAGAAGGCTTAAAATTCCATAACATATATAAGAAATAAACCTCGTCTGAAGAATCATCCTCAGAAGATGAATCATCTTTAGACTTCTTTGCAACAGTTCCGTTGGTAGCAGCAGCCTTCTTGGTTGCTGGCTCATCGTCTGAAGAGTCGTCAGATGAGTCATCACTGCTTGAAGCAGCCTTGGCAGCAGCCTTCTTGGCCGGAACCTTCTTAGCCTGACATATATTAGTTATGGTCAGAAATCACACTCAACTTCCATACTCAGACCAACAAATAAATCAAGACAGAAGTAAGTATACCTTCTCCTCCTCCTCGGAATCAGAGTCTGAGGAGTCAGAGCTCTCAACCTTCTTAGGCACCTTCTTCTCAGATTTTTCCTTCTGGACAGCAGCAATCACGTCTTTCTTCTGCTTCTTAGCGCTCACTTTGGTATCAACATCATCCTCAGGCTCTCTCTTACCTAAAGAGAAGAAACATTCAAAACTAAAATCAATAACAGTTCAAAACTCAACACTAAAGGCTTCAAATTCAATCTCAACACTGAAGGTTTCAAATTCAGGATTCACAAGTCAATATACTATAGAGCGCTTATTGTATTCAATCAATAAATATTCCCAAACTAATGAATAAAGAGCTCATATACGTTCACGAGCTAAGCAAATCAAACAACTTATTCCAACAGCCAGCCATAGCATAACGAGCAATATAGAAATTAAAAATGAAAACTTTCAAACTAAAACTAGTTGTGTAACAGAGGGGAAAGCATATGAGGTATAAGGAAGCCAAAGTTCATACCTTTCTTCAAAGGCTTGGTGGCCTTAACCGCAGCAGGAGCTGCAACAACCTGAAAATCCAAAAAAAAAACACAAACAAAACCTCGTTAAATTCGTAAGACAAGAGATTCAAAACAGAGTAAGAAGAAGAAGAAGAAGAGAAAAGAGAGAGAAGACTGCTAGGTTACCTTGGTGGCGGATTTAGGTTTACCCATGGAGGAACTGAGAAAAGAGAGAGAAGACTGCTAGGTTTTCGAGAGAGAGAGTAAAAAGAGAGGCGAAAAACCCTAGACAGCTGCGTGAAGATATTTTTCTCAGCTTAGGGTTTTAGAACATTGTATTTATAATCATTTTGATTAAGGTTTGGGGGCATAAGGGTCTTTGTTAGGTTTTTTCATCTAATGGTTGTCTCTTCGCACGGGTTATTTGATCTGTACCGTCCACGTGGAAAATATCTGATATTTCTTTATTTGCTAGATATTTTTATATTTCGTATCAAGTGGCAACGGTTGGAAATAGGTCAAAGCGGAGGAGTAGAGCGCCTCCTTTTCTCTCTGTAATGGGCTGGAAATTTTAGTGGGCTTTTTTGTAGGTTTGGGTTTTATTTAGTTAAAACATGATTTGTGTGTCTTATTCTGTCCAGCTTCTTACTTCATGTTTCTGTTTTTTTTTTTTCCTAATACAAAAGGAGAAAACCTTAAAAATCGGTTTTGTGTAGTAAAAATCTCCAATATAGTAAAACAAAGTACACAACATTGTTTTGTATACTATATAATTTTAATAAGTTAATTACAAATAAGTTATAGATTAATTGGTTACAAGTTAAATAGTAGGTGCAACCTTGATTTATTTTCGAAAGATTTTATTACTAGAACATGTTGTTTCCAAAACTTTTAAAAAGAATATTCTAAAGAATCATTTGATATCATCTAACTTACCATATTAATTTCTTTTATTAAATTATTCATCGAATAAAATCTTTTGATATCTAACTTAACATATTAATCTGTTAATTATCATTATATTTCACCTCTCATTTTTATATATAAGTCTATTTTGTGAAACAAATAAATTATCAAATTATTTATTATAATTAAAAATAGTTTAATTTTTGGATATACCATAAGTTGAATTTTTAAAAACAAATATAAATGATTCAATCTATAAAATATTCTAATTTTAGTAATATTATTCTTTAAAAATAATATCTATTGAATTAAAAATTTTACTGAGTAACGGGTCAAAATTTGAATATTTAGATTCAATTTCATACTTTTTGTTGAATTTTATAATTTTATATAATATAATAAACTTTAAATATTATATTTTGAAATTTTTTTAAAATATTGAAACTTGATATAAAAGTTAGAAACTATAAACACTCTAAATAGGTTTGTTATAGCAATGTCAATAATATGAAAGAATTTCAAAAAAACCAAGTATATTAAAACAAAAAATATAACAATATATTAAATTACTCATAATATAATAACTCGCTTTTTAAAAACCAAATTTACAAAATTATGTCTTATAACGACATTCAATTCATGATGTAGAATATACATTGTTGAAATAATGTCACCTACATAAACTAATACAACATATTAAATTTTTATTTTAAAATAGAAAATATACAAATTTTGTATAAAATAAAATTTAACCAATGTTATAGCACGAGTACTTATCTAGAATCATTAACAATATAAAACTTACAAAATAAGTGACTTTTTCAAGTCATTATATTCAGCATATGATTTTATTGCATAATATTTTATCCAAAAAAAACTTTTAAAAACAATCACATAAATTATATTTTATATAAAAATTAGAATATAAATAAAATAAATTTTAACCCGTGCTCTAGCACGGGTCTTTATCTAGTACAAAAATATAATGTGTAACATATAAATTAGATTAATTATTTAATAGAACTACTTTATTTCTACATATGATTTTTAAATCACTATACAATTTTATTCTTGTTTTTGTGACATAGACTCTTAAATTTTGGAAAGCTTTAAGTACTACAACAATTTAATTTGAAATAAAATTGATTAATTGTTATGAATAATATTATATAGTGTACATTTAAATTTATAAATTTAATTTATGTAAACATTGTTATAAATATGAATATGTTATTTGATATAAGTAAATAATTATTTTGTATCTAACCTTTTTTTCCCAAAGGGTTTTCAATTATTTGATTTTTTTAGTTTATAATGCATTATGCATATGATATTCTTTTCTTTTAAATAGCTTTGTATCATCAAGCTCCTGAGAAACCCAACCAAACATAATACATTCTTACTATGTTTCTAGTACTCTATGTAATTGATAAGAGTCAAGTTATTGATCAATTATATTTGCAAATCAACATGTGGACTATATAACTTATTGTGTGAAGTGAAGATATGATCATGTTGGGTACGAGTTTTATATGACAAAGATTTAGGTACTAAATGTTGATGAATGAATGCAAAAGGTTGTTGTAACATTGTATTTATATAAAATGGGAACTTTTGTATACAAAAGAAGAAAAAAAAAAATACCAAACGCATGCTTCTTACAACTTTTTTTTGTTAACATAGATGGTAGCTAGCTAGTTAGTTAGTAACTTAGTACTAGTCCATCAGCTACATGAAATGTTAGTCACATAAATAGTAGATTAAGTAAAGTATTCATGGAAACAACAAATTTTTTGGTCAATGCCGGTCAACACTGGTCAATATCGGTCAACACTGGTCAACGCCGGATTCCGGCCAAGTAACCACCGGAGTTGAAAGTTTATTGTGTTGTAAACATAACCTATGTTTGTTTATGGATGTCCTTATGTGATAACAATAGTTGACGTAGTTAACAAGACATTTATATTGTTTGTATGTGCGGCTATGTGTTACCGTATACTTCAAGTATCTGACAAACATTTTTTCTTACTTTAAAGTATTCGAGAAAATGAATTTTATCTTTATTGTGTATATTTTAAATGGTAACTTAGTTTGTGAATTAGGAAGACAGGGTGCATAATGAATTTTATTGAAACAATAAGGGGGCGGTGTGTAAATGTTTAAGTTTGTCTCTAGAAACATCTAAACCCCTCAGCCATCTTCTCAATGAAGGAAAAAAAAGATTGATTCTTCAAATTTCAAGATTTTTGATTTTGTCTCTCTTTGTCGAAGATTGTTTCCCCCAGATATGGCTGAAGAAGAGATCGTCGCTCCCGAACAAGGTAATTCCATGGCTGAGTTTGTAATCATCCCGTTTCCATGGCTGAGTTTGTAATCATCCCTAATCCGATTGAAGTCATTGAAGAGAGTTCCTTCTCCCAAAAATATGTGAGCAAGATACGGGAAAATGGCCAAAATCAACCCCTACTATTTGTTGAACGCTTTTTCATACCTAAACTTCAACACTCTGCAAATAACAATATGAACGGTATTAAATTCAAATTTGCTAAACGAGCTATATGAAATATTGTCAATTTCAACATCTACTCGAACGATTTTAAGTCAGAGTTTAACAGTGCTAAGTCAGACGACCTCTGGCTTCCACGTGACACTTGAACATACCAAAACTTAGTCGTTTTGGTCATTTTTAGGTGTGTTGTGGCAAGAAAAAAAGTGTTTCACAAAAAATGGGGTATTGAAGTCCGTTCTCAGATGCGTTGGTGACTTCATTTTTGGTTATTTCTTGCCACAACATACCCAAAAATGACCAAAACGATGTAGTTTTCGTAAGTCCTAGTGCTACGTGGATGTCAGGAATCATTTGACTCAACACCGTTGAACTCTGACTTAACACTGTTTGAACAGTCGTTCAAATTGCAATATTTTATATAGTTCATGTAGCAAATTTAAATTTTAATACAGTTTAAGTTGTTATTTACGAGGTGTTAAAATTTAAGTATGAAAAAGCGTTCGACAATTAGTTGGGATTGATTTTGGCTGTTTTCCGGAGCCAGATACACCGTTGAAGGTTCTCTCTACTCATTCCTATTTAAAAACATAGTTAAAATCTCTCGAAATCAGTTTTTTTAATTAATTGGTAAGTTTGATTAATGATGAATATGAGATGATTTTACATAAATTCTTAATTTAATAACAAGAGCTTCTAAATTATTTTAAACAATTTCAAATAAAGAGATTTTAAAATCACAAGTTTAATAACAAATGTTTTTTTTAAACCAATTTTTTTAAAGAATCCAAAACGACATATAATAAACCCAAAATTACATATAATTTTTTCTTTGTAAAATCGGAGAAAAATTCCATCTATTTTTTATTTAGACGTTTGATACCTCGTTTTTCCTGGAATAAAAATACTTCATTTATTTATTTTTTTTTGAAAAAATATAAACCAAAAAATCTTTTCATATAAATAAAACAATTAAAATAAATCAACATAACTAAAATAATTTAATCCTAACATTATTTAAATAGACTCAAATACTTAACATTATCTAAATAATACAATTGAAATAAATCAACATAACTTAATAAGTCAAGAAAAGACCCTAAACTTATATTTGAATTTTAACCGTAACATTATATATAGTGTTTAACCATAAAATCTAAACTCTAATCATTTCTTGTACAATATAAACTCAAACCAACATATAATTTCGTTTAATTGTAAAATCTAAACCCTAATTAACCATTCTTTTGTTAATCCAAACAGATATAATTTATTTATGTCATTTAATTGTCAAATCTAAATCATAGTCCTCCTATATAAACTCCAATGACATAAAAATTTGTTTAATTGTAAAATCTAAATATTGAATCTTCTGTTATAAACTCAAACCCACATATAATTTTGTTTATTTATAAAATATAACCATAACCCCTCTTTAACAAACCTAAACCGACATATCATTTTGTTTAATTGAAATATCTAAACCCTAATTAATTTCATTTATACACACTCAAACTAACTTATAATTTCAGTTAATTGTAAAATCAATATTTTAATCTTCTTATATTAGAGAATATTCAAGTGTTTTCTTTTCTAATTCTTATATTTGGAATAAGATTTTTTTTTTTAGTTTTGTCTATCCTCTTATTTGTTTATGTTTGTGTCTTATCTAAGTAACTAAGTCCATTCACATCTCCATTCACATCAAGGATTTATTACTTGTTTAATTTGTTATTTGCATGGATTTGTTACTTGTTTTATTTGTTATTTATTTATTATTTGAAAAGTAAAAAACTTTTGTTGGATTTACACAAAACCAAGAGAAAAGACTGGCCTCTAGGGCTGGACCGGAAACCCAAGAGATGCCGGAGGAGAAAAAGAAAGCCGAGAGATCGGCACGATCTAGCTCCTTGCGTTTCATGGCGCCTCCCAAATTACAAACACTAGGTTTGAACTTCTTCTTCTTTTTTTTTAACAAATTAATGGACTAATTAATAAATCTTGTTCAAAGATGATGACAAATGAGAAGAAACCAAACCAGTAAATATGCAAGAAATAAATCATAAGTTATTGTAAAAAAAAAAAAAAAAAAAGACTAATTATTAAGTTGCACTAAACTTGGAACATAAGAGCACACGAGTGGATAACAATGTTTGTACTGAGAATCTCCAAGAGATGCTTTTTTGACGGATCCATCCACTCCAAGGATGTAAGCTAAATTGCGATTGGGGTTTATATAATAACCATTCTCGTCTAGAACGATTTTATCAAAAACCACAGCGACTTTCTCCTCCTCGTCAATGAAGAAACTCGCAGCTGTGACCGGAAACTGGAAGCCAGAGAAAGTAAATGGTGTCATATTGAGAGCTAAGAAACACTTGGTGCTCCAGGACACGGCGTCGGGCTCAATCTTAGTAGTTATCCATATCTCCAACATTGATGTGTCCCATCGCTGGAACAAAACCGCAAGCTGCTCCTCTCTAACACTAGATAGAGTGGCAGTATCTTCAACAAACCACTCAAAAGGAAGAGGCAAAAGCGGCCCAAATACCTCTCTTGTGGAATCAAAACAAACCAAGAAAGCCTCCTCGTCCACACCTTCTTCTCTTGTTTCTGAAGGCTTCTCTTTAGCAAACCAGTAAGTATTTCCCTTGAGGGAGACTCCACGGTCATAATAATCTACCTTCCCGTCTGGAGAGACATCAAGTACCCTCCATGAAGCAGAGTTAAAGTCGTAGATATTGGTCTCAACAAAGGTTTTGGGGCAAAATACATCAATAAATCTCAAGATTTTGTAGCTGCGGCTTCTATTGTCGTCGTATCCAAGAGCATACGAATAAAAGTCCAATCTGGGGAAAGTATGTGTGGGATCGATCCACTGGGTTTGACCCAAATACGGGTTCCAAACCACGAGCTTAGTGTGGTCCTTGGTGATGCATAACAACAAACCGTCGCAGTGAAAGACTTGAGATACATGGACTTCATATGAATTGTCTAGGCTAATAAGTTTACCTTCATGCTCTATACATGATGATGATGATTGAGCCTTGTCGTCGTGAAGAATTGATGCTCGTCAGATAAACCTTATAATCCATCATCAAGACCACCATAGACTTCTTCTTTGCCTTCTTTGCTTTTGCTACTCCAAGGTGCTTCTTTCCAAATTTCCTACATCTGGATAAAGTGTTCCAATTTTTACAAGCAAATCGGACTTTTCTCATGGATGTCATTGGAACCCTAGAGAGCACCTCCTCCGCCAAATCAATTGGAAGATTGAGCATCATCGTTCAACGAGGATCGATTTAACGCAAAATTAAGTGAAGGTGAACAATATATTATCAAACAGGCCACGAATAACCCACAATATATATAGAGATTACTGAAGTTTTAAAGGTCCAACATGTTAGAGTAGATATATGTGTATCTTATATTTGTATATATCTAGTATCTCTAGATTAGATTTGATCTTATCTTATGTAACCTTATAAATACATGATCAATGCATAGCTCTCCTCTCACGGAGATTTACAATCTTACACAACAGGCCCCAAAGGCAAACCGCCGACCAAAGAATTAAAATCTTAATTTTGACTCCATCGACATCCACGTGTTAGAGGATGCGAGAAGGGATTCGTAATAGAAGACCATGTCATTGTAGTCAATGACAACCTTAAGGATGCAACAAAAAGAAAATGCATATGAAGAGTGAAAAAGGATAAGACAAATCGAGAAGAAAAAAAACTGGGAGGCAGAGGAAGCGTGATGTAAGTATTTTTCCATGACTTCTTCCCTTCATGAAGCTCCCGTAATAACAATCAATCGGCTGATCTTTAGGCCAAACATAATATTCCTCAATTTATTTCTAATGCATTACATTGTAACCAAACACAATCAGTTCAATCTTAATGAAATAAAAATGTTACAAAGAAAAGAAAGAAAAAAAAAAAACGGCAGATTTATCATCTTATGAATTTATACATGCACTCTAGAGACTTAGACCAAATCAACAACAACAATACATTATGCTTCTTACTTTTGTTTCCTTTTTTTCTTTTTCTTATCAAGTCTTACTATTTTGCATGTTATCCAATACAGCTTCAGTTTTTGATGGCAGCCAAGACCGAGCTGATGTCGTCGGCGACAGACACAGCATCCTCGGCGGCTCCGGCAATTCCTTTTCTTGAAAATCCAGCACAGTAAAGATTCTTCTCTCCTTTCCAATGCTTCGGCATGGGTGCTTTGGGGAATCCATCCTTCTTCATCACGTACTCATAGTCCTGTGTATTATTTCACAAGAACGTACACATCATTGTCATATTTATCCAACTGGTTTTGTTTTGTTTTAAGTGGATGATTTTGGGGTACTTATGTTATAAATTATAGTACCTGTAACCAACTGCAGACCGAGCTTTTGTAACCAGTCGCAAACACAATTGCATCAAAATCTTGTTCATGTCCATTTTCGAACGTTAAGGTCTTGCCTTTGATGCTTCCAATCCCACCATTGATAACCTAACACAATTGCATTATTAGTTAGTTAATACTGTTTCCAGTTAATAAAATTTACCACTTATCATTAAAAATTTAGTAATCAAGAAGCTTTGAACTATGGAAGATGGAGTACAATAATAAATTCTATGAAAGAAATTTTATCATCATTAATTTGTGTGAAATCAGTAGGATATAAAAGTAACCAGATTTGGCCTGAAATAAAGGCTTTCAGTTGTCTGATATGAAAATAAATTAGAATTGTACAAAATAAAATTGCCATGGTTTGAAAAGTGATGTTTCTGAACACCTAAAATTGAGGGTTTTTTTTGTGTCTTTTGTCAAAATTAATTCTACACAAATTACCCTTTTCATTCCTCCTAAAAACTGCATTCATATACAACCAAACTTTAAAAGACTGACACTGTTTGACCAAAAATGAAAAATAGAACTGACATTTTCTTTGGACAAGACAAACAAAAAACTGATACTTTCTATGCATTAAAGTATATTATAAGTAAGAAGAATTCAATAAAGGTGAAGATGAAATTTAATTGACAAAAAGGGTATAGGTACCTTAATCTCGCCTTCGCGGATCTTTTGGACAGTTCCAACATCAATAACAGGAGCTTTTCCGGTAAAGAGTTTAGTTGCGAAAGGACCTTGTTTTGGTCGCAAGAGTCCGTACTTGGAGAGATCTCCGTACACAAGATTCGATATAGTCGTCACCATTGTGTCGACCATCGTCACCGGAACATACTTCAGAAATGACATCCCCAAGTGTATCACTTCTTTAGTCACCACGTGTCTCTGCAAAGATTTTAAGAATGAAACCCTAATGTTATACATACATATTGTTCAAATGCACAAATTATATTGTAACTTAATACAAAATCTTTTGTCTTAAATGAAACAATATGGGTAAAAATTCTTATTGTACAAGCCAAGCTACTATCAAATTCTCGTATGATACTTTTAGATCTCAATAATCACAACAAGTTTTTGTCCATGAATTGACCACAACCACACATGCATGACAATCTCTAACTTTCATGCATTACAAATAAATAATTAAAAGACAAAACCAACATTAATTACTTACCGGAGTTCTAATGAGAACGGTCGTATTTGCTCCGAAGTTGCAAAGATCAAAACTAATCTCCATACCGGAGTTTCCACCACCGACCACAAGAACATTTTTGCCGTTGAAGTCACGACCGGACTTGTACCCACTCGAATGCACAATCTCGCCGGGGAAAGTATCAATCCCATTCACCATGGGAATGTTCCCATCTCCGTTCTCCCCGGTCGCAACCACCAAAAACTCCGACCAATACACCTCGGTCTCTCCGGTCACCGTGTTTTCCGCCTCGACCCTCCACTTGTTGTTGGACTCATCGAATGTTGAGAGCTTCACGGTACGGTTGTACCTAGGCTTTATGTCGAAACGGGCAACATACGCGTCAAGGTAGTTGACGAAAAGATCTTTGGGCATAAAGGTTGGAACATCGCGGCCGTGTGGCATGAAAGGCAGCTCACAAAACTCTTTGGCTAAGTGAAGTTTGAGACGATCGTAGGCTCGTTTCTTCCAAAGCGATGCATAGATGTCTTCTTTCTCGAGAATCACGTTTGGGACTGAGTGTTGGTTTAGACAAACCGATGTTGCCAAACCGGCTGGTCCAGCCCCAACAATCACCACGACGGTTTCCATATTGTTTGAAAGATTCTCTTTGGTGTGTTTAATTTGTGATTACTGTGAGTTCTTCATTCGATGGTGGTTTGATATTATTTATACAAGAGTATCAGGAAATGGGGATATGTATGAATGTATCAGTGAAAAAATGTTAGTTTTGGAAATGGATATATGTGTGTAGATATTTTCAAAAATCAAAACGATAAAATCAAGGCATCTTTACATAATTTTCACCATCTGTAAGCCAATGGTGAATGGTATTTAAGAGGGCAAGATTTGTTTGCTATTTTGGAGCTATTTAGTTAAGTGGTGCACATCAACAAGTCTTGGGGTTAGCATACAGATCACCACAATTTTGAAACACATTAGGTTAAAAAAACGTAACTATATATGACGGACGTTACATGATATATGATCCACGTGGTTACTCCGAATGGGTGAATTGGCAGAGAGGATGTATGGTCATATATTTCTGGTTTATATACATTGCTGATTCATTTGACTAAATATATCAGTTTTTGGTATATATTATAAATATACTAAAATTGCTTAAGATGATAAAATTTGTTAGTATAATTTATCAGATTGTGGCATGTGTCGAAAAGTGTCAACATGTTATTATTAGTTCTTTCTATAGAACTAAAACTACTAAGTACGTAATATACAAATATATATTGAAAATAGCTAGCTAACTGATAAATTAACCATTTAAAATATTTAATACTTTTATAGACAAACGCATAGGTACTTTGTTTTTCCAGTGAACAACTGTACATATCTTTTTAACTATACATTTGAAAAAATGTAGAGTCAATTTTTAAAAATAAGTGCAATCATCTTTTTAAAAAATTTGATGATATATACTGCATTATTAATATACATTGTGACATTTTTCCTCCATTTTTTTGTGAAGAAACTAATTTATATTCTTTGTATCTAAATTATTTATGACAGTTATATTCATACAAATAAACTAATCAATATTTCTAAATTGGAGGGACACATGTTATCTAATTCCTTATATCACTCTGTACTAGTCTAATTTTTGGAACTTTGTAAAGTATATACTTTTCTCAATGAATTGAAATATTGAATAATTAAACTCTAAATTCATAAAAATCTTTCAAAATTAAAGTGACACATATTTTTAACCACATATAAAGTGACACATATTGATTTACTAGATACATTGTATTAATATGTTCATCTACTAGTGATCTATTTATTTTTTCAAGTATCCAATAAGGTTTATTCGTTATTTCAAAACAAATTAACATTAAACACTATTTAATATCAACCCGGTGCAAGCAGTGAAAATTAAATATTAAAGCATTTAATATTTTTGTTTTTATGGGTTAAAACAAAAAAAATATATGTAATTTACACATTTTCTATTATAATGCTTTTTAATATTTAATTTCATTTGTTTTATGTTTCTTTTAAGTTACATATGATCGCGAACTCAATGATCTTAATTGTCGTATGAATCTTTTGTCGCATCTACCAAAAAAGATAGATAATACTCTCTTCATTTACAAAGAGTGTCATTCTCACATATTTCATCCAAATTAAGAAATAAATGATTAATCATTGAAATTTAACAAAAATGAGCTTTGAGTTAAGGGTACAATAGAAAATTAGGTGTAAAATTTTTGTTGAAAATATAGAATAACATTCTTCGTATAAAATAAAAATATCTAAGAATGAAATTCTTGATGAAATGAAACAAAGGGAGTATTATCAAAAACTTATTCATATAAAATCAAAAATGAAATAAAGATATGTCAAATAACAATAATGTAAAACTTCTTACTATTAAAGGGCAAGTGTTCCCTCTTAGGTTTAAAATTCTTTTTGAATATCCAAATGCAAAGTTACATATGATCATACATTTAATGATCTTATGTCTCAAGTTTTTTTTTTCGCATTGACCAAATGATAGATAATATTTTCAAAAATACATTCATGTAATAACGACAATAAACTAAAGATATGTCGACAATGTAAAAAAACTAAATATTAAAGGGCAAGTGTTCCCTTTTAGGTTTAATTTTTTAATGTCGAAACATCGAAATGAAATATTTGATAAAGTAATAAGATAGTAGATTTGGTGATCTTAATCTCACATGATTTTTTTGTCGCGTTGACCAAATTATAAATAAGACTGTCAAAAATGCATTCATGTAATAACGACAATAAACTAAAGACAAGTCAAATAACGACAATATAAAAATTCTTAATATTAAAAGGCAAGTGTTATTTTCAGGTTTAAATATTTTTGTCGCGTTGATCAAATGGTAAATAATATTGTTAACAAGCGCATTAATGTAAAAACGACTATACAACAAAAACACATGAAATCTGCTCTGAAAAAAAAATCTAATTTAACGAATATCCTTAAAAGAAAATTTTAAAGTTAATTTAACATATTGTAATTGTATAAAAGAGGGCAAAAATAAACATGTTCAAAAAGATGTATTTTTGAAATATAATATCTCAAATGGATAATTTCTAACAAATTCTCCTAACTTAATATGTTTAAAATACATGAAACTGAGAATTGCTTCGAAAAGCAAACAATTAACTAGCAAAATTACATGTAATCTGCTATGAAAAGCATACAATAAACCAAACCTACTAAATCTGAGAATTATCTACATCCTTTTTTTAGTATGTAGGGGAAATCTTTAAATATGTAGAAATCGCTAAAGAGATTCTCGAGGACCCAACCTTCTTTGATCACATATGTTTCAACCACCGATCCCTCATGGTTCTGATTACACTAAAAAACAGAATTTGGAAACTAAATATTCTGCCAAAAATAAAACACTTCCTTTGGCGATTAATTTCAAAAGCATTGCCAACAATTACTAGGTTGAATACATGCGGGAAAAACTTAGACCCTGTTTGTCCACGTTGTTTCAAATCTGATGAAACTATTGAACACATCCTATTCTATCATGCGAAACAAACATGGGACATGGCAAATATTCCAATAGAGATATTGTTAGATACGAATCAAGATTGTGAATTCATTCTCACAGCCCTTTTAGATTTGGAAAATTCAAATGATGTCACTGCAACAACTTAAATCCTACCTTTTTGGTTGCTATGGCACCTCTCGAAATAAAAAAACAAGTTCATTTTTGAAAATATCTCTGATCAACCAAGAATATTAGTCCAAAGAGCTGAAAACGATGTCCAGGATTGGCTTTTTCACAATGCGCCAGACATATCATCTCATACCAACCAAGTTCAAGAAGAAATTAAATGGAGTAGACCGACAAAAACTTAATATAAATGTAACTATGATGCAGCTTTTGATCAACAAACTAACCAAATAACTGGAGGCTGGATCATATGAAATAGGGATGGCATATCAAAAGGATGGTGATCTATAAAACTGGGAACAATAAAAACTCCTCTTGAAGCGGAAGCAAAAACTCTTCTATCTGTTATGCAACATACATGGATCAGAGGTTTTACATCAATGTGTTTTGAAGGAGATTGTCAATTACTCCTTAAGATACTCAATAACCAACATCTAGACGTCTCAATTGACGGGATCATTCAAGACATTAGGTTATGGGCATCACACTTCAATGCTTTTTTTTTAGGTTTATTAAAAGAGGTGGTAATAATGTTGCACATCTCCTTGCAAAAACATGGTTGCCTTCAATGTAATTTTTACTTCGAATGTTTCTGTCTTCCTATTTGGATGCACAAACAATTGTATTTTGGATTACCAAAATTCATTAATACAATTTTTTTTCGACGAAAAAAAAATATCAAAACGGCTTTCACATATGAAAAATGCATGAGAATTGTATACATAATATGAGGTTTGATAGGCCAAGCTTAAAAAAATTGGCACTCATGTTGTCAATAAAACAACTACTCCCTCTTTTTTAAAATACGCGATCCTGATCCGATCAGTCGCATTCGCAATGGTGCATGTTCTGCGTCGTGGATAGTGGAACATTGTAGATACTAGGTTAGACCCGCGCGATGCCGCGGGATGTTATTCTTTACATTTTGAAATATAAATGATATTCAAAGTATGATTATTAATTTTTTGAAATTATATTAATCATGAAAATTATGATTTACACAATGCTAAGATATAGAAATGAACCAAAAAAACCTACAATGGTTTGTCCTCCGTAGTATTTGTTATTACAATCATTTACTCGTATAATTGGCTTAACTCTATTATATGCTATGTTTTTCTCTTATTATTATGGAAATATATTAGTGTAGTGTTATTTTGTGGTGTATTTTTTGTAGTTTACAAATTTAATCATATAAGTTTATATAGTTTGTGTTGTTGTTACGTTATTATTTGTTTGTTTCGTTTTGTAAATTACCTATTCTTTTTGATAACAAGTCCACGTATGTCAAAGTAAATAGACATATTTTTACTTTAGTTTAGTTTTGTGTTATTATTTAAATATTATACTTATGTTAAACTGTATACAACATTTATAAGGATTATCTTAATTGTGAAAGTTATTTTAAAAGTTATAGATAACTTAGCTTTCTTAAATTAAAACATTTGGTTTTTGATCTTAAACATTGTTTAATTTATCACTGGTGTTCTTATATGTAAATCTTGAGAGGCAAAGAACCTTTGTTTTCACACGCCAAAATTCAAACACTGCAATCATCATAGTGAAAAGGAATCACATAGTAAATGCATTAGCAATAAGATAGATATATGAGAGTTTTTGTTTGATAACACGTAACTAATTTACTCTAGTTTGTATGCTTCAGAAAGAGAGTTTATCCTCCAATCACGCTTGAGAGATTACTCTAGTTTGGTTCATATCCCTTAAATGTATAAGTTTTCTCACAAAAACAAAAAATACTGACATATTGCGCTCATAAAGCTCGAGAAATGATTTATTTATTTGTCCTCAGTTTTTAATAGTATTTCTATTTACATACCATTGTATATTTTTTTTAAATGACACTCAAATTTAATTCTTTTATTTTCTTTATAACTTAATGGTATCACTTACTTACATTTCCATAAAATTTTAAGAACTTTTGATTCATATGGTGAGATAATATAAAATTCATATTGTAATAATTTTCATAAGTTAAATCTTAATTATTATACAAGAATTTTATATATTCAAACAAAACTAAAACATATATACTACACAAATAAATTTTAGATCCCAAATAATAATTTTACCAATAAATATTATAGATTTTGTATAAATAAATTACAGTGAATTATTTATTAACTATCTTATTCTGCACATGGTGCGGGTTGTTATTTAGAATAAAATAAACTGCCAAAATGATATTAGACTACAAATAATACGTAACCAAGATTTTTAAAGAACCTTGTGTCCCTTAATCGTCACCTTCCTCAGTTACCATATACATGCTAATTTGGGTTTTTTTACTGTTTTTTGGAGACTATTGTAATTAGTCTGGACCCATAACAGAAATCAGAAAGAATAATATGGAATAGAGAAAGATTATTATTGGACAAAAATATTGAGCTATATTAATCCTTATAATTTAATTGGCTAACTGTTTTAACTAATGTGTCAACTTCTCCTTCAACTAAAAAGCTGAGGTGTCAACTTTGGAGAGAAACACATTCAGTTTTTATTGTATTGATTAATATTACCTATGATGGAACCGTTTGAACTTTGAATGAAGTACCAACATTTTTTCTTACACCAACCAACCTCAAAATCTATACCCATTGGGCCTGTTGAGCTACGTAAGGCCCATAAGTTTTGATTTGCTTCTCTTCCAAACCGGACCGGTTAAGGAATTAGAAATTAAGATCCTCGAATCCAAAAATTTCAACTTCTTTCTTCTATCTCAATCGCGACCAAAGGATCTCTCTGATCAAAACCCTAATTCCCAAATCTGATTCTTATCCTCCGATAAGCTTTTCGTTTTTTTTAAATTGCTTCGATCTTTGTTTGAATTCGCAAAGCAGCGAAGATGGTGTTGGCGGAGCTAGGCGGGCGGATCACCCGCGCGATACAGCAGATGAGCAATGTGACAATTATCGATGAGAAGGCTCTGAATGAATGTTTGAACGAGATCACTCGTGCTCTGCTTCAGTCCGATGTCTCGTTTCCCCTTGTGAAAGAGATGCAGACCAATATCAAGAAGATCGTTAATCTTGAAGATCTAGCAGCTGGCCACAACAAGCGCCGTATCATTGAGCAGGTTTGTCTAAATCTTTGGAATTTGATGAAATTGTGATTCAATTGGTCATGATTGTTGTGTTGTTTTATCTTAGGCTATCTTCAGTGAGCTATGTAAGATGTTGGATCCAGGAAAGCCTGCATTTGCTCCCAAAAAGGCCAAACCTAGTGTAGTTATGTTTGTCGGATTACAAGGTGAGGTCTTGTAAGATGGTTTTTTTCTTTTGTTTGGGTCCAAGTCAGGTGTGTTTGTTTCTAATGTAATCCCAACTTTTTTTTTTTTGTGATTTGTGGTTTAGGTGCTGGCAAGACGACAACTTGTACCAAGTATGCTTATTATCATCAGAAGAAAGGTTACAAACCAGCTCTAGTGTGTGCTGATACTTTCAGGGCTGGTGCTTTCGATCAGCTGAAACAGAATGCCACTAAGGCTAAGATCCCATTTTACGGAAGGTACTCAATCAAGTCAACCCCTTTACGGTGTTCCCTATCTATGAAGAGTTATATCTTACAATTAGTATTGACAAAGGATACTACTATTAGCTCCCGTATAGGAGTGTCTGTGTACAAAAGATCGATTTTTCTTTGAAAGGGTAGATGCAAGGTTCAAAATTTATGGAATAGGTTTGGTTTAGGTCAGTAGCTGCAAAAATCTGCTCTGAAAAGGACTAGTACTACTTAAGAATTAACATGTTTATTTTTCGATCATCATCCCGTTGGTTACGTCATACTTCTCGAGCTCTCTGCGTGCTACTTACCTTAAGGAGTTTCCTTAAGCCTTTTTTTTTCCCGTTGGTTACTCAGTGCCATCCTATTAAAGGATCTCATATCTTTTTCAAAGAGTTCAACAGTATGCTAAATGGATCTTTTGAGGTCTTGTGTTATCTTCTGTCTTTATTTGCACTTACTGCAACTATTCGACCTGTAGTTGTGGATTTACTTACTAGGGAATTGAAAAAGAACTACTGTAGTAGCAGCATTGCTAAGGCCGAGTTATGTTTCTTTGCAGTTACACTGAATCCGACCCAGTGAAAATTGCTGTTGAGGGAGTTGACAGGTTCAAGAAAGAAAGCTGTGATCTTATTATTGTTGACACCAGTGGTCGCCATAAACAAGAAGCTTCGCTCTTTGAAGAAATGCGTCAAGTTGCTGAAGCAACGGTATGCTCTGTTGTTTTGAAGTCCTCTGTTTGTTCCTGATTGATGCTGCAGGCACTGATCATGGTCTTTTCACTTTACAGAAACCCGATCTTGTTATATTTGTTATGGATAGCAGTATTGGTCAAGCTGCATTTGATCAAGCTCAAGCATTTAAGCAAAGTGTTGCTGTTGGAGCTGTAATTATTACTAAGATGGACGGCCATGCCAAGGGTGGTGGAGCTCTTAGCGCGTAAGTATTATATAGCTACTGAGGTGTCTATGTACTCGAAATGTCAGTATGAAAATTTTGCGGGTTTCCAAGTTGGACAAGTAAATGTGATCCGTTTTCATCTTGTTAGTGTTGCAGCTACAAAAAGTCCTGTGATATTCATCGGAACAGGAGAGCATATGGATGAGTTTGAAGTGTTTGATGTCAAACCATTTGTCAGCCGTCTCTTAGGTAACTTTCATGGCATTGATTGAAGATTTAGTAGTACTGGTAGGAGTAATCAAAGCCTCCCTCCCAATGGGTTGTTGACTAAGAATCTCGATAATGTTATATGTACAACAGGAATGGGTGATTGGTCTGGATTCGTGGATAAGCTACAAGAGGTGGTACCTAAAGATCAACAGCCTGAACTTCTGGAGAAGCTCTCTCAGGGTCACTTTACACTGAGAATTATGTACGACCAGTTCCAGAACATACTGAACATGGGCCCACTCAA
This sequence comes from Camelina sativa, assembly GCF_030686135.1. Classification (NCBI taxonomy): domain Eukaryota; kingdom Viridiplantae; phylum Streptophyta; class Magnoliopsida; order Brassicales; family Brassicaceae; genus Camelina; species Camelina sativa. The sequence continues at coordinate 34,156,396 of NC_141896.1, read as the reverse complement.
AGAGGTCAGAATCTCTTGTCAAATACTGAATTCGTACGAGGTGCTAGATATTAAAACAGTGCCTGTGATTTTGGTGTGTAGGTCTTCTCGATGCTGCCTGGAATTAGTGCTGAAATGATGCCGAAAGGGCATGAGAAAGAAAGCCAGGCGAAGATAAAACGATACATGACAATGATGGATTCTATGACAAATGAAGGTGAGAACAATATATATATATATATCTTATTTGGAGAAAGTTACTCAGTAGGAAGTAATAAGAAAGTGATGGTTGGGTTTGTGTTTGTGCAGAACTGGACAGCTCAAACCCTAAGGTGTTTAACGAGTCACGGATGATGAGGATAGCAAGAGGGTCAGGGAGGCTAGTAAGAGAAGTGATGGAGATGTTGGAAGAGTACAAGAGACTAGCAAAGATATGGGGAAAGATGAAAGGGATCAAGATCCCAAAGAATGGAGACATGAGCGCACTCTCGAGAAACATGAACGCTCAACACATGAGCAAGGTCCTACCGCCTCAGATGCTCAAGCAGATTGGCGGCATGGGCGGTCTTCAGAGTCTCATGAAGCAGATGGGTTCCGGCAAGGACATGATGGGAATGTTTGGTGGTGGAGACAAGTAGTTTCTTTCTTACTTTCTTTCTTTCTTGCAAACCCAAAAACTCGACCTTGTTATGCTGTCATTATTAGAGTTTTCCCCCTTCTGTATTTGTAAAATATTTGCAATTTTTCTCCAATTTTACGAAAAGAGTTTTATACCAAAGAGTGATTAGATCGCGTAAATAAACATGACCGAGTCATTACCTGCTGAGAAGTAATCAGATCATTTTATACCAACATAGTATAATACAATAAACTGTTTAAGTAGATTGGCGGCATGACCAAGTCATTACATGCTGTGGTACAAAACTGTTTCAGCTTTGAACAAGATCCTCTTTACTCTCTTTGAATCGATAATACAATAAAAGAAGAACGTAGAATAAACAATAAAAGAATGAATTAAGAATCATTTTTAACTTTCACCAAAATTTGAGACCCCTTTCTCTGTCTTTAGCTCCCAAAAGAAACATGAGCAATTTAGCTCTGAGAGATACAGTCTTCGAGGGTCTTGTTAATCTTTTTCTATGTTGCAACAAACTTGCAATTATCCATATTACTGAACCTGCAAATTAAGTAAATATTTTCAAACATAAGAGGGGTTATGGTGTTTGAAAAATAGACAGAGAAAGAAAGTTTTTTACTTGTTGTCTAAAGAGGAAGAAGAGTAAGATTTCATTCCAAATATCAGGTACTCCAGGTAGACACCAATGACTACAATCAGGTACCAATGGATTATCGCTCCATAAGCCGACATGACCATCACTTCTAAATGCTGACATCGAAGTTACATCCAATACTGATACGGGAATTGTCATGTTCTTAACTACTTCTTTGATCATTTCAGTGAATATGCTTCTGTCTCTTCCTTTAGTGTCTGGAGCTGGATACTTTGTCACATTGCATGATCTATGATCACTAAACAACACAACAGCAAAAAAAAAAAGCTTATATTAGCACCATCTAGGGAAAAGCAAAAGAAGAACGGGTCAAGCTATTAAATTTTTTTGGTATTAACCTCCAGTGAGATGGCTCAAATGTACGAAACAAAACACGAGTTTTGTTTCGATCAATTGTATTCTCCATCCATGATGCCCATGTCTCTAATGCTACTCTATACGCTGCAGGAATCGACATTCCGAGCCTCAATGAGTTTCCAACCTGAAAATAACAACCACTGACGTCCCAAAACACAATTACAAACGGAAGAGTTTAGTTTGCAAACATTGTATATAGTCTAAAAAAAGTTATAAAGGTAAGCTTACATTTCGAAAAGCTTCCCAGGCACCCACCATTGACCAGTATTGAAAATGAGAAAATCCGCTGAGCTCCATTCATGATTAATCACATCCAAAACGTCTAACTTTAACGTTGACTTAACACGTTTTGGCGCGTGCCAACGCAGCTTCCCAGGCTGAACCAAGAACACCGATCGGTAGAACTCAACTGTGAAATTAAAGGTGTCAAATCTCACACCTAGAAACCGTATCCTTTTCGTTATAATGTTCCCATTGACTTCATAAACACTGTCTTTATCTTCCAAACCAGTCATTAACATACATATCAAAGACTCCCACTGCGTTCTACTCATCGAATCTCCCACAAAAACTATCCTTTTACCTCTTAACCTCTCCAACACATCACGTACATCAAATCTCGGAACAGTACAATGCTTAGGCTTCCACCTCCACTTCAAATACTCATCGTGTTCACGCCCATTCGCTAAGCAATTGAATCCTTTCTCTAGAAATGGACACTCTGAAGCATTATACAACGGATACTTTTCATCAACAACCCAACTCCCATCAAATATATCACATTCCTTATTCTCTGTAACAGAACTGTTAAGCACCAATGCTCCATTATAACCCAAGAACGTTTGACCGAGGCTAGGAACAACATACAAATAACCCCCAGCGATGATAACAAGAAACGAAACGATTGTTCCGGCTATAATAAGCACCTGAAACAAGTATGAGATCTCTTTTAACCGGTTAGTAGACGGGCGTGGACTACCTCCAAAGTTCTGTGTTCTCGGGCTTGCGAAGGCTGAGCCAATGGGACTAGTGAAGACAGTTGAAGAAGAGTTCCTAGGGCTTTCTATAGCTAAGGAACTTAACGCCCTTCTATTGAATGATGTACTCTTGGTGAAACTACTCATTGTTTCCTTAATGATTCAAACCGCATTTTCGGCATTCAAAAACAACCACAAGAAAGAATCTATCTAGCTAGTTACTATATAAAGATCTATCTCTAGCTTCTCCGTTTCCACTTTTATCCAATGCGAATTCCAAACCCATCATGCAGAACAAGAAGCATTCAACAAGACACTTGAAGATCAATGTCGACGTACACAGAGATGATCCAATCTCTTATTAGATGTAACCTAACAGTTGAAAAGACATCATTTTGCCGCAAACCCAGAGATACACAGATCGAATCACTAAATGGGTTTCGTTCAAATCCGCAAAGAGAAAGGAAAAAGAAAACGAACCGAATCGGAAGAGAAGAAGAAGAAGAAGCAATTATCCAAAATCAATACCGCGAAAGAAGATTACAATTTGAGCACGGTGAGAAGAGACTTGGAGGTTCTTCAAAACAAGACGCGGTTAGATTTAAGATCGGAGATCAGAGGGAAGAAGAAGAAGAAGAGAAAGAGAGAGAGAGAGAGATCGGCGAGGAAAGAGGGACACTGTCCGGTTCCGATGTCTGCTCAGTAATGTAATTACTAAATTAATTGGATGCTTCAAGATTTGGAAATTGCGATAAGGCCAATTTGGTAAATTTAGAAGATCCAATTTTTTTTAATTAAAAAATTGGAAAATTTGTCATTTAAGAATGTTCTGGTGATTGATCCTTGTCTTTGCTGTTGTTGTATCCGTTTAAAGAAACATTGTGATTTCGCTCAACTTATGATTGCGAAACATCAACTTAATGATTATCGTTAAAAATAGGATAATGTACTTATGTTGTTCTGTTTCTGTTACTAAAAACAGAGATAAAAAAAGAAATAGAAGCTAGGTAGGTAATATAGTTAATGCCATTACTGTACTGATGGGACTCAGATTCATTCACTTTTTTTGTCAAGTACTACTACTGATTAAAGATTTCAGATCTATAATAAGTATTAGTTGGTAACCCAAGAAGAAAGTTGCTTAAGGTTGGAGCAAATAGTTCAGATTTATGAAGACCGAATCTGGTAAAAGAACAAAAAGAGTTACAAGAAAAAGAAAAAAAATGAAAAATCAACATGTCGAGAAAGAGATTGATCATCCACCATATCTAACTTGATCTCTAACCTTTTTCTATATTCTGACAACAGAGAACCGATAAACGAAACCTTTTTGGTCTGGACTGCTAACTTATTAAAATTCAACAAAAAAACAAATTTCCTTTTTTTGCCTCAGACAAAATCTCTATTGGAATATCTACATACAACTGAAGAAAGACAGGAAGCAAAACATGCTTGCTTGATTCTTCACCTACCTCAAAAGAGAAGTAGAAGGTTTTTAACATGTCTCAGCAGCTCTAGCTTCTATGGTGGCTTTTGTATTTAGCGAAACAATGGAGGTTCCATTTAAATTAGCTCTTCTTAACTTTGCTAACGTACGCCTGAAAGTTGAAGACAAGAAGACATTGGTTAATCAAACCTCCAAAATGAACTGCAACTTTACAAAATGTGTTGCATGAACAAACAAACATACCTGAACAAGCTTGGTAAGCTTTGGTTTTGACGCTGATAGATAATGGTCAATCTTCTCTTGTGTTTGAGGAATGTTTCCGCTTTGAATTGCTCCCGTAACTTTGTCAACCACCTTCTTGACTATGTTTTTATAAGCATCTTTGTTCATCCCACCTTCTTTCCAAGCAGGTTTTAGAAGCTCCTTAACAATCTCCACCAGAGCAAATTTAAACGCTCTCATTCCCTTGGGATCTTTATCTTTCTTGTTATTCTCATCGCCCGCCCCATCATCTTCTTCTTCCTCTACTACGTTCTCAGCATCCTCGGCGTTGTCTTCTTCTTCTCCAGTCTTTTTCCCGTCTGGCTTTTTACCAGCTTCTTCATCTGTCTTTTTGTCCCGGTTTCCCTCAGATGAAGCCTTTGGATTTACAGCTAATGAGACCAAATTTTCGGGAATCCGCACTTGCTGTGCCCCGCTGTTGTGTATCTGTAATGCAGGAACCGCTGGAACTCCTCCGGTATGGATAGTATTATTACTGGGGAAGTCACTTTGAGTATGTGAAGATTGTTCCTTTACTCCATATACTTCAGGCACCTGCATAGCCTGTTTGGGATTCAATGTAGAGTGAAGGTTCGGAATTGGAATTGGCTGCCCATTACCAAAAAACTGTGCTAGAGATGCTGAGATGTTGCTAATATGATTGAGCTCTTCCCTACTCACATTGTTTAGAGCATTTCCGTTTTCAGGATTGCTCGAGTTTAAGCCACCGGGAAGATTTGTAGCAGCAGGTAGCAGCACTTGGCTTCCTCCAACAGCTAGTGGTGTGCTTTGGTAAGGCACTGCAATATGATTCTCAGTGTTCTGATTGAATGCTTGGACCGGAGGAGCTGAGGTAGCTAGGTTGTTCATGAAATTGTTGTGATGCGAAGAAGCTACAGTCTTTTCACCCACGGTTGAAAACATACCAACAGTCCTTCGATTTCCATCTTGCTGAGCTATTGAAGCAACACCATGCTCATAAGCAGGTGCCAAAGTATCTTTAAGGACTTGTGATTGTGAGCTCTGAGATATGCTACCATGTTCTTCGTTCACAGGTTTCTTGACAGTTTTAACACCGTAATTCCAGTCTGGAGACATCTCCATATCATCAATCCAGCTGCTATTATTCCCCTTGGCGTCAGACAAACCTTTACTGACACGAGAAATTTCGACCTCATTGGACTTTCTTGCATCTGATCTTTCAACATCATTCCATCTTTGACTGTTCCGCATCCTCTCTGTTGTGCCACTATAATTATTGTTGTCATGTCTACTATACATCTCGTCTTGCGGTTTTCTCTCAGGACTTCCCCTTGCAGAAGGAGCACCATGGTGAGAAAACCTACAATTGTTTCCATTGCGACAATACCCTGAACCTGAAGCAAAAAATCTGCATGGAATATTGGAGCTCCTGTGGAACTCTCCCTCGGGAGCATCCCTTCTATGTGTTTCTCTGTCTCTCCCTGCTTCATTTCTGTAGTTTCTCGAGATTGGATCTGAAGTTTCTCTTCTTGAATTAGTATTATCCTCCGGAAAATCAGAGCTATAGTCAGTTCTGCCACCGACCCTTATGGGCTGTTGTCCCCGGGAATCTTCAGTATAATATTTGGTATCCCTTGTCTTTCTATTAGTACCCTCCCATTCATAGTCACCATCTCTATTGTGTCTACCATCAAATTCTCTCCCTGACCTTGGGGAAACCCGTGCTCTCGTCTTGTGCCTGTCATAGGATCCTCCTCCATCTCGCCTTACTCTCTGCGATGGGCTTCGGCTCCGGCTCCTGCTGTTACTTCTACTTCCACTCCTAAAGAAAGCACAGCAGTCAAACAAAAATCAATCAAACACAAGTACAATGTTGTTAAATGAGAAACAAAAGCATTAAGACATTTGTAACAACAGAAACTGACCTACGGGTTCTAGCCCGGTCCTTGGAAGCTGATTGGCGGAAATACTGTTGTTGTCTGCTTTCATCTTGTTCAGAAGAGTTTCTAGGATCATCATAGTAACCCATCATGGCATCACCGTCTTCATGTGAAGCTCTGCTTCTGGATGGCCAAGCCTCTCCTGAGTGTTGCCTAGGTTTCAGATGCTCATCATCATCATCCGGACCAGCCCTCCTACTCCCATTTCTACCATTTCCCTCTGGATAGAACCGTGCGTGCTCGGGATCATTGTCACGGAAACCTGATTTCCCAGCGTAATCATTCCCACTAGGATGCTGAGTATCTTCTTCCTTGGTATCCCACTTGGAAACACGTTTTCTCCCGGAACCACTCATTTTTCACCCTTAAATTAGGCTGCAAAGCAATTACTAACTGTCTACTGGGAAAATCAATCTGCAAGAGAGATATCGAAGCCAACAAAGATTAAAAAGACACGTTACTATCGTTTCCACATCTCCACATAGTGACCAGAATACCAACAAAGGGGGTGTCATGTAGAGCGTGATATAAGGAAAACTTATCAGAAACATGTTTTGCTAAAATGGTAAAGATCCAAGAGGTGCTCAACACTCAAAGAACAGAAATGCATAAGATTCTTCACCAAATTAGACTACTTAATTGCCAAAATTTTCCCGGACAGAGCTAAGATCAAAGGCCTAACTAAATCCAGAATCCTAGAAAAATAAAAATCAAATCTTTGAAATGAGAACAAGAGTGATTTCGAAGATCCTGTCAGAAACAGAATGAACCAATGATGGAAACTTAAGAATGAATCAGACTGACCCATTACTAATTGAACAATAATTAAACCAACCCCAAAATGTAAATTCAAATCTCTTAATTGAAGCTTCTTCAAATTCCACGAAACCCTAAAATCAAAAAACGCAAAATAGTATTGAGACAGAGAGAAGAAGAAGAAGAAAGGGGAGAGGGGGACTCACGACGCCATTTACCCAGAGAGAGAGAAATCGGAGAGAGATAAACCCTAGCAAGGGGGGGGTGTCGCGGTGGTTCTTCTTCAAATTAAACAATCTGTTCTGACGCGTAATAATAAACTAACGAGGAGGCTTCATCGCTTTTTAGGGTTTCGCAGAGGGGAATGGAGAAGGAGAAGACCGTAGTGCTAGACTACTAGTTAAGATGACTTTTGTAAATCGAACTTTGTTTAGTTTTGCTTCCTTCTTCCTTCTTCCTTCTTCCTTCTTCTTCTTTGCCAGCAGTTGGGAGCCCAAAAAAGCTCTTCTTTTAGGTCCAAGTTTCTCTCTTTCACTCCGTAGTTTTTTTTTTTTTTTGTTGGCTGCTGCGGTTGTAAAGTGTTTAATCGTAGCCGTTGATTTTAATTAAAGTGTTTCTAATGTCAGCCGCTAGATCTGTATCTTTAAAAAAAATGAAGAGAGTTACCTTAATTCTGAAAAAATCATATCCTTATCTAAGATTTTGGAAGTACACAATTTTTTTTTTTTACTATATAATAGTTATAAGTTATAAATTATAGTTATTATTTGATTCATTAGTTAATTACAAAATAGGTTATATGGATTGACTTCATTAATCATACACAAGATTTACATGATTTAGAGATTAAAATAATTACTTTACTTGCATTATTATTAATTACTAGCAATATATACACTTAAATAGTATAGTCCAAAGAATAATACAACTTAAAGAAATTAAATCTTTAACAAAAAATTTCTCTATTATACACGCCTTATAGAGTATATTTATACAACCATATATATTGTTAGACAATTAAAGAAATATAATAAAATCTCCTAAATTCTCTATATATTAATAGAGAAGCATTTTGTTGAAAATGCTGATGTGTCGTCGCCAGAACGATTTGGAGATTTAATTGCAATTAAACATATTTACAAAATAAGTCTTTTGATTTATTAAATATACCATTAAATATATAAAAAATATTTATTTCATTATTATTTACATAAATGTGTCATTAGAATATAGTATAAGAATATATAAGGTAATGTTTCTTTCTATTAGTTTTTAAAAATGAAAGTCTTCATCAACTATTTCAAAAAAAAATATATTTACCAATTTAATTATCATTTTCATAACATATTTAATTATTTAACGTAAATTACATTTCATAAACTGTTAAAAAACTTATTCATCTATTTAACTTTTTGAAATACAAAAGTTATTCTCCGACTTAAAAAAAATTGATGACTATTCAAGTACTCCCTCTGTTTCACAATAAGTGTCATTTTGACACATTTCACACAAATTAAAAAATATTAAAATATACATATATGCTCTTATTTAATAATGTTTAATAAGTTAATTTAGTCATAGATTAATGGTAAAACTAGAAAATCTAATGAAAAAGATGCATTAAAAAATATAAAATAGTGCATTAGAAATGTAAAATGACACTATTTGTGAAACAAAAATAAAATTCTAAAATGACACTCTTTATGAAACAAAAGGAGTATATATTAAAAATTGATTATCACAATAATCTTAAAAATAAATAATATTATCACAATAATTAACATTTTTCCACTTGAACGGGTGATGTTGTGAAACACTTAGTGGACTCACTAGACCGGCCCATGTACTAAGCTATGGAGTCTCGGACCATAGGCTTTACTCAGTCCATACAGCTTCGGCCCATTAGCCGAAGCCTTACTCGGCCCTTAATCCTTAAGTCGGTTTAGACCTAGACTTTGTATTCTACTATATATATGCATGTAATCCTTGGGAATTATCAATAAGAAACACAAGAGCTTTATCCCTAAACTCTACTTTCATAACACGTTATCAGCACGAGTCTCTAACCCTAAAACCCTAATAGGCAGCCGCCGATCCTTCTTCCCTAAACACCCTAAAACCGCCTCTTGTTCTTTCTCCTTCTTCGAGAATCTCTTGATCTCGAAGTTCTGTCTGATACACAAGCATCCTTAGCTTGTGATCGAGTTTCTATTAAAACCCTATCGAGGTTTATAGTTACTAGGCTCGGGGGTGAGTTCGCGCGCAAGGTGTGACAACCCGTCCGTGGACCCCACTAGCCTCACTGCTAGTTGTCCCCATAGGCTGGCCCTGCAGGGCATCGATCCTAACCCATCACTGTGGATTAACTCACATAATCCACCAGTAGGTTATTGGTGCATCAGGCCTTCCTCGAACCCTGGTCCCTCACCCTTTAACAACCTTCCCACAGACAAGCTGTCACCAATTGGCCTGCAGATCAATTGGTGACAGCTTGTCTGTGGGAAGGTTGTTAAAGGGTGAGGGACCAGGGTTCGAGGAATGCCTGATGCACCAATAACCTACTGGTGGATTATGTGAGTTAATCCACAGTGATGGATTAGGATCGATGTCCTGCAGGGCCAGCCTATGGGGACAACTAGCAGTGAGGCTAGTGGGGTCCACGAACGGGTTGTCACACAAGGAGTTGCTCGCGTGGAAGCTGTTCGCGGTTCGTGGTTCGTGGGAAGCAAGTTCGTGGTCCGTGGAAGCAGTTCAAGGTTCGAGGTTCGTGATATCTGAGGTCTTTAGCTCCCAGATCCTATCCAGTCAGAACCCTAAGGTGTTAAGGTAAACAAAGTTCAAACCTTCTCAAAACCCTATAAATCGAACTTGAACTTAAAACTATGGAACCCTAAAACATCCAAGTGTACAATCTAACAAACCTTGAATCCTATAAATCCTAAGACTTAAAAATCGGTTGCTTAGAATTGTTAGATTGATTGACAATTGCACCATATACATCAAGCTTTGAAATCCGATTTTTGGTTGATTTAAATTGTTTAAAGTTGCTTGATTGTTTGTGTTGCATAAGAACCTAGAATTAAATTGTTAGAAGCATAGAGAGATTAATCTAACTGTTCTAGGATGATAGACTTGGATCGTTCATGCATCATATAATTAAAATCGGACCATGATAGTATATTATAGAATTGGCCGCATGAACTAGAATTGTGTTCTAGGATTGATTCCGATCAAGTGAAATTATTTTGTTAAATTTCCATAATTGTGAGATCATGAATTTGGAATTAAAATATTAATCATGATAAGTCTCTAAATTAATTTAGCAATTATCCAAAAGTTTTAAGAGACTAAATCCTAGACTAAATAGGAAAGTTAAGAAAAAGGAAATCCTACTTAAGTTTGTTGCATGCATTAGCCTATTTGCTTTTGTTGTCTTGCATGCATGAATTTAAACCAAAAACCAAATATAATAAGGCATGGTCGGTCTCAAATATCGCATGGCCTAAGGCATGGTTCGATCTCAAATATCGCATGTCCTAATGATTGAGTGCATGGTTCGATCTCAAATATCGCATGCTAATATTCGGATGTCTATTTCTGTTGTATGCAGATGGCAAGCCTTAAGAGCTTAGACTATGCAGTCTTGAATGCTTCTGGTGACAATTACTTGCTATGGGCAATGAACACCAAGATCAACTTGAAGTCAAAGGACTTGTACGAGTGTGTCGAAGAGGGTAACAAGACCTCGGACAAGAATAAGAATAAGTGTATCCAGCATATGCATCACCACATTGCTGAGAGTCTCAAGAACCAGTACCTATTTATTGAGGACCCTTTCGACCTTTGGACAACGCTTAAACGGCGATATGGGCACCAAAAGACGGTGCTTTTTCCAAAGGCCGAGTATGAGTGGAAACACCTAAGGATCCAGGACTTCAAAACCCTGGACGAGTATAACTCTGAGCTTTTTAGGATTGTCTCAGTCCTTAGGCTGTGTGGTACTGTGGTAACAGAGAAGGAGCTAATTGATAAGACTTTGTCTACCTTTAGCCCTAACAACATGGTTCTTCAGCAACAATACCGGCAAACAAAGTATGCCGAGTATGGGGCCCTAAATGAGGTGTTACTGCTAGCTGAGCAGAACAATGAACTGTTGCTGATGAATAGTGCTATGAGACCTCCTGGTACAGCCCCATTACCAGAAGCACACAAAGTGGATGCGGGAAAGAAAAGTTCTGCAGAGCCTAAGGAGCCTAAAGAGCCCAAAGAGACCAACTACGTCCAAGAGAGAGACACTACGGTCGTGGTCGTGGTGGCAGAGGACGTGGTGGTCGAGGGGGCCAAGCTGGCCGCGGACGCGGTGGTAGAGGCCGTGGTATCTCCAAGCCACAAGCTAAGGCAAAATCGGTTTGTCACCGATGTGGTATGTCAAACCACTGGATGAAAAACTGCAGAACTCCCAAACATCTCATTGATGCATATCAAGAAAGTTTGAAGAAGAACCCAGAAGCTAACTTGGTGCATCTCGATGATGAAGGAGACTTCGATCATGAGAATGATGACTCCCTAGAGACCTCCGACCTCTTTACAGAGGCTGAATGAATTTTTCGGTTTTTATTTTGGTTTAAAACTATGCTTTTATGCTTGATTTATTTCTATGTATTGGATAATTGATTTGGTTTAAATTCAAGGATTTATTTTATAAATTGCCTTATTGAGTTAAAACACAAAATGTTGTTTTATAGAAATGGCTGAGGATATGAGTGAACTAGTGGTGGACAGTGGATCCAGCCATACCATTTTAAGAGATAAAAGATATTTTATAAACCTCACCATGAAAAGTGCCAATGTTAGTACAATTGCGGGTATAGCAAACCTTATAGAGGGCTACGGCCAGGCTCACGTGTTGTTGCCTAAGGGAACATACATTGAATTAAGTGATGCCTTATACTCACCCAGCTCCAAGAGAAATTTGTTGAGCTTTAAAGATATAAGATTAAATGGTTATCATGTGGAAACCAAGGGTGAGGGAACTAGAGAGTTCCTATACATTACAGAAAATGTGAATGGACAAAAGAAAGTCTTAGAGACTATACCTGCACTAGCCACTGGTTTATACCATGCTAAGATAAATATGATAGAGGCTAACTTGGCAAAGCATAGAATGTTTAGTGAAGAATTCACATTATGGCATGACCGGCTAGGCCATCCGGGTTCGAACATGATGCGTAAACTAATTAAGAGTTCGAATGGGCACAACCTAAGTGAAAGGAAAGTTATCCCTAAACATCTCACGTGTGTAGCATGCGCACAAGGGAAACTTATTATAAGGCCTTCACCAGTGAAAGTCACAAGAGAGACTTTAAACTTTCTGGAAAGGATTCAGGGAGATATATGCGGACCAATACACCCATCTAGTGGGTCGTTTAGATATTTTATGGTGATGATAGATGCATCAACCAGATGGTCGCATGTTTGCTTGTTATCCACAAGAAATCTCGCTTTTGCAAAGATGTTGGCTCAGATTATAAGGCTAAGAGCACACTTTCCAGACTTTCCACTTAAGACTATACGTCTAGATAATGCTGGTGAATTCACATCCCAAGCGTTTAATGATTATTGTATGTCCATGGGGGTGAGTGTGGAACATCCTGTGGCACATGTCCATACACAAAACGGACTGGCTGAGTCCTTCATTAAACGAATACAAATAATAGCTCGACCATTGTTAATGAGGTCGAAGCTCCCTGTGTCGGCTTGGGGACACGCAGTATTGCATGCAGCAGAGCTCATACGCATCAGGCCATCTAGTGAACATAAGTATTCACCATCCTAACTATTAACGGGTCATGAGCCAGACATATCCCATCTCAAGACATTCGGTTGTGCCGTTTATGTACCGATTGCTCCACCACAGAGAACTAAGATGGGACCTCAGAGGAGGATGGGAATATATGTTGGATATGAGTCTCCCACCATCATAAAGTATCTCGAGCCACTCACAGGAGATTTGTTTAAGGCCAGATACGCGGACTGTCAATTCATTGAGTCCGAATTCCCTGTAATGGGTGGTGAGAATAGCAAGCTGGTCAAGGAATTAACATAGAATCAAACATCCTTAAATTGGCAAGATCCTCGAACTCTAGCATGTGATGCAGAGGTTCAAAAGATTATACATTTACAGCAGCTAGCTAATCAATTGCCAGATTCCTTTGCTGACCCAAAGAGAGTGACAAAATCGTACATACCAGCTTGCAATGCACCAGTACGAATTGATGTTCAGAAGGAACACAATACTCAAGTGGCTACAGAGTCTAAAACCCGTTTGAAACGAGGTAGACCATTAGGTTCCAAAGATAAAAATCCTCGAAAGACTAAAGGTGCAAAACAGACCGAGGTTCAGGGAATTACCGAGAAAACAGACATGGCCGCGGCACATGATAAGGAGCCGGATGGGGTTCAGGACGCTGAACCTCTAGGTCCTGAGAATATTGATAACGATGAGATATCGATCAATTACATCATGTTTGGGATTACTTGGAACCGTAAGGATATCGACGTCGATGATATTTTCGCATACAAGGTAGCACTTGAACTAAATGAGGATCTAGAGCCCACATCTATATTAGAGTGCACTCAAAGCAAAGATTGGCTTAAATGGAAAGAAGCTATTGATGTGGAGCTAAACTCTTTGAGGAAGAGAGAGGTGTTTGGTCCGATCTTGAGGATAACACCTGAAATTAAACTAGTTGGACATAAGTGGGTCTTTGTAAGAAAGAGAAATGAGAAGAGTGAAATCGTGAGATACAAAGCACGACTTGTAGCACAAGGATTCTCTCAAAGACCAGGAGTAGACTATGAGGAAACATACTCCCCTGTGATGGATGCAACGACTTTTAGATATCTAATAAGTCTGGCTGTAAGAGAGAAACCAGATTTGCGGTTAATGGATGTTGTAACTGCATACTTATATGGTCCACTGGATAATGAAATATATATGAGATTACCAGAGGGAATAGAACTCAAAGAAAAGAGTGGTTCTCGAGAACAGTACTGCATAAGGCTAGACAAATCGCTTTATGGACTGAAACAGAGTGGTCGAATGTGGTATAATAGACTTAGCGAATTTTTGGCAAAGAAAGGCTATAGGAATGACCCCATCAGTCCATGTATATTTATTAAGAAGTTTGCAAACAAAGGATTTGTGATAATAGCAGTCTATGTGGATGATTTGAACATCCTAGGAACCTCTGGGGAAATCGCCCAAACTGTAGAATATCTCAAGAAAGAGTTTGAGATGAAAGACCTAGGTAAGACAAGATTCTGTTTGGGATTGCAGCTTGAGTACAGAAACAATGGTATCCTTGTGCATCAAAAGGCATATACAGAAAAGGTACTCAAAAGGTTTAATATGGAGCAGGCTCACCCATTGACTAGCCCCATGGTTGTGAGAAGTACACAAGTGGATAAGGATCCATTTGCTCCTAGGAAGGCCGATGAAAAGGTTCTCGGGCCTGAAGTGCCTTACCTCAGTGCTATAGGAGCGTTAATGTTCTTGGCTAGCCACACTAGACCAGACATAAGTTTTGCCGTGAACCTCCTAGCAAGATATAGTTCTTGTCCGACCATAAGGCACTGGAATGGTATAAAACATGTTCTGCGATACCTACAGGGTACGACAGACTATGGTCTATATTACACTAACTATAACAAAGATGGTTTAGTTGGTTTTGCTGATGCAGGTTATCTCTCCGATCCACACAATGGAAAATCACAAACAGGCTATGTATTTACACACGGTGGTACGGCAATATCTTGGCATTCTATGAAGCAAACCCTTGTAGCCACTTCATCAAATCACGCAGAGATACTAGCAATGCACGAGGCTGGCCGTGAATGTGTTTGGTTGCGGTCCATGACTCAGCATATACGGACAGACAGTGGATTGGAGGACAGCAAAGAAGCAACCATAATCTATGAAGATAACACAGCATGCATCGCACAGCTCAAAGAGGGTTACATCAAGGGAGATCGGACGAAGCACATATTACCAAAGTTCTTCCATACACATGATCTACAAAAGGCCGGAGAAGTTCTTATAGTGCAAGTTCAGTCAAGTGAGAATTCAGCCGATCTCTTCACCAAATCGTTACCGACAACTACGTTCAAGAAGCTCGCGCACCAGATTGGAATGCGGAGACTTAGGGACTTGGAGTGATGTTTGGAACAGGGGGAACAATGTGTGCTGTACTCTTTTTCCTTCACCAAGGTTTTGTCCCAATGGGTTTTCCTGGTAAGGTTTTAATGAGGCAGCATCCCCTAAGCACATTGCAGCGATTCCATCCAACATAGGCACGGTCGTTCGTCCAAGGGGGAGTGTTGTGAAACACTTAGTGGACTCACTAGACCGGCCCATGTACTAAGCTATGGAGTCTCGGTCCATAGGCTTTACTCAGTCCATACAGCTTCGGCCCATTAGCCGAAGCCTTACTCGGCCCTTAATCCTTAAGTCGGTTTAGACCTAGACTTTGTATTCTACTATATATATGCATGTAATCCTTAGGAATTATCAATAAGAAACACAAGAGCTTTATCCCTAAACTTCACTTTCATAACAGGTGAAACATATTTTTACACAAAATAATTAAATGTAAATTTGAATAAAATAAATAAATATATGTGTAAAATTATTATTATGACACCTTATATTCCAAATAATAATTTTACTTGTAATAATTTTATTTGAGTCGATTTATCCCGCATATAGTGTGAGTTGTTACCTAGTTAATTAAATCAAGCAACTAAATTTATATTTTTGTAATCGATTTTGTTCGGTTCTTTGTCTCGCTTCTTTAGATAAACCGTTAGTTATTAATATTATAAATACAATAAATTTTAAAATTCAAAAAAATCAAATATTATAGATATACATTTATACAATCTTAAACACTACATAAAGTAAACAAATTAACAAATCCGCGGTGTATCGTGGGTTAAAATTTAATAAATATATATAAAGCCAAAAAAAAAACTTTACTTTTGTATACATAATAATATATACACAAGATGAAGTGACCTTAGTGCAATGACAGGAGGTAAGTCCATTTGTAGAAGACACCATCACACCCGGGATCGAGTCCCGGCTCCTACGAATATAGGAATTTGGCTAATAGGCCGGCCAGTTGTGGCCCAATGGTTGAAAAAAAAAATATAATATATACACAAGCAATAATAACTAGACAAATTGGAGGGTGAAAACTTAAGAAAAAAAAGCATTTGAGAAGCTTGCCATATACTACTAGTAAGTCGCTTAGCTTTTATATCAGACTTGATTCCTGAATTTTTAATTAACGGCTAGATGCAACCTAGAAGAGAAATATGTTTATATTTGAAAAGCCTTTAGTCTTCTAAACATGGGCTTGTACGTTAGTACGTAACGGCTAAAGACATACGGACTTTGTAGGGGTGGCATATCCCTCTCTCTCTGATGATCCATTATGTGCAACTCACTATCACCATTTAGCTATGTATTTTACTCCCATTTCGTAAATTCCATCCAATTGTATATATATGTCTTAAGCGTTTTTGCCCACATGAATGCCTCAATTGTATACTATATGATTCCCCATTGGATTCACATTAATATTGTACATGTTGTTCTTTCTCAGTCTTGGTCATTATCATGGTATGTATAATTCAAACCTAAGATGTATAATGATTAAGATGAAATGATGTTTCTCTAGACTCTAACCATGACACGTAATATTTTCTACGAGTAAATGGATCCGAGTTTGGATAACATTTAAAATTTCAGAAACTTTTTCCAAAAGAGGTTTTAGATGAATCCATTGCCATAGAGTACTCTTCGCTATTAAGGCATGATAAAAAATAATCTATCATTCCAAACCTCGAATCACCATCTAATTTTCATTTTCATTTACATAACTTTTCCAAATGTAGACTTCGAAGTCGAATTCGATGAGTTTCGTGCTCTTTCAATATTTTGCAAGCTCACTTCTTAGCTAATTTTTCGAGGTTATCGTTTTCAGAATCCTAAGCCATGTGTCAAACAAACAAAAAAAGTGTTAGGTAGGAATTAGGAAATATACAGTGACAAACATATAACACTGACCGCAAAGTATAATGAATTAATTGGGCCATTAATTAATCCTAGAGATTAATCACATGCAAAATCTTATCATAAACCATATTTAATCACCCAAATCTTATTAATTAATCAATCAACTAGCCAAGATATCGATATCCGTATCTCCATCCCTAATCATGTATTAATCATTAATCACAACTAAATCCAAGAGTAAACAATTAATTAGCCAGTAAGAAATGGATATGTATATATCGGGAAACTAAATTGTAAATTTCTAACGTTTTCACTACAAATTCGATATTATACGTAATGTTACATGATTTAATTTGTCTAAGTAACCAGATCACATATATTAATAATAAGTTGCTATAACTAGTTCTTTCAAGTTCAACAATAATTTGTACTAGTAATTATAATCATCGTGTAGCTAGGGTGTATGTATATGATTTGTTCGTGTAAACTCGTTCCTTTGACAGGTGTAAATTCGTTTTTATGTCACGTTGTTGTGGTGTATACTACACAGATTGACCGGTCCAAGGAATAAGTCAACAATTGCATGGGACTCGAGACAGTAGCTATATAGTTTTATTTTTCCTAAATACTTTAATTTTAACTTATATGGTACAATTAGTCGTAGCACCTTCTTTTTAAGATTACCCTATTTAATTAGGCTTCGTCGAAAGATGAACTCACATTACTACGTACATCGATACAACTATTTATTTCAACTATACGAAACTATTTTTTTCGTAACAAATTCGAACTCAACCACCGAGCCACGTATCATCACATAGAAAAGTATTAACTTCAAATCACAAATTCAAACTCAACCACATAAAGACATGAAGCAAAAATACAGAAGCTCTTTCAAATCTGAAGGCCATGCGTGTAGAGTACTCTATTTACCGAACGATATTTTAAAACTTTGACAACACGTACTCTCCCAACTTTATGGTAATTTAAAATATGTTTTTAATCGTAAAAAGTTCAATAATTCGATCCAAACATTCCACGTTCAAGATATATACACCATAAGTCTGTAATAAACTAAGAATCACCTTTTTATTTTTATATAATTGGATATTATATACTCATTTGCTTCATAGTTCAATAATTTGCATGACGAAGATACGAGTTAGGTAAATTGGTATGGTACCGTATAACCAAACAAGTTGCAGATTTTGTTTTTATTAATTGTTAATTCATCACCAAAATTACGTGCGTAGTTTGACCAATCAAATCTCTTGAGATACGAACAATATCATCCAATGGTTCTGATCAAATCACAAAAATGAAAAGTTAGCGAGTTGTCGCATTATGTTACTCGTAAAATATTTATTAATTTATGATTGGCATCCAATGAATCATTTAGTCCTATAATTGTAGATTTGTATTATGCGCATGTAATTTGTGTGTGTGTGTGTGTATATGCCATGAACAACACAGAATTGAGAAAGATTATGCGTTCCTATAAGCTGGGGAATAAATAGTTGTCATATATTTCCCAATCTTTGTTTTTTTTTCTCGAACCAAAGTTTCAATTATTTGGAAATGTAATCAAATCATTTGTTTTGCATATAAGCATATTGTAACTTTTGTAATAATATTTATTTATTGCTCATCAGATATACATTTGTATAGATACCTCATGCCTATATACAATATACATATATATAACTATATAAGCCCATATCGTCGACGACTAATGTTACATTACATACATGAGCGAGCGCTCTCTTTCTCTCTCTATAAGTCACTTTCTAACTTTTGAAGATTCCGCCATTGTTGCATAGTTAGAGCTCAACTTGAGTCCAAAACTACAGTCAAGATTACTTGCTCATGTTCTTACGCAGGTATCGTACTATAGTCTCTATATAGATATATTCCGTTAAATGTATATACGAACATTCACATTCTTGTTTATAGTTTTAATACATATGAATATGATTGGATAAAATGATGCATTAGTAACTGTTCTAACGAACAAGGGTTACTTGAAGGAAATGGCTGATTCCATAACTTTTTTTTAATATATATATATATATATATATATATATATATCAAAACCTGACCACGTAAAAATAAGAGGGATTACATACTTCTTTTTGTATACACCTCTAACACGAAAACTACTGCCATTTGCTCACTGTCACTACATTGAAATAATTAATGTTACAAATACTTAAGAATGACATCACATTATAAATTTACAAACAAGTTGTAAACGAAACTCAACTGATGAATATATATGGTAAAACACTAAAACATAGTGATGTTGAATGCAGCGCTAATTTATTGATCCCCAAATGCGACCGAGCTTCAATATCTAACATCATGATCAGCTACTATCTAAATGGTTTTTGTCACTCAAAAAAAAACAAACGAGAAATCTGATATTTCAGTTATATATAAAAAAAAAAAAGATTGAAAAATATTTTGTTTTCTTCATAATTTATTTCACTACCGGTACAGAAAAGTTACGATCTGTAGAATATACCATCTCCATTAGTACAATTTACAAATTATGTCCATGGAAAAAGAAGAAGAAAAAGCATGTATTTACTACTTTGTTTAAAATAGGACGAATTGCGTCAGCAGTAGTAATAAAGGTGAAAACGAAATGTCATTTATGTGGTAAATTTACACAAAACATACCCAATTCACTGTCTCACGCAAACATCATCATAAAACGTATTACATTCACTGTCAAAAAAAAAAAAGGGTCAGTAAGCATATCCGATGTATAGAAGTCTTCTAGTATAGTTTTAGATCACAACCACTCATTACACTCTTTTTTTTTTTCTTTTCATTTTACCGAATATACGAGATAATTACTTAAAAGTGAATAAGTGAAACATTGTTAAAAATTGCTAGAAAATTTTGTTAATTAGTTTTATAAAATCTTGTAAAATGCTTCCAACAATCTCTGTATTTTTGTAATACTTCCCATGACTTTGTTTTGTAAAGAAAATGTTTAAAATTATGAACCAATAATAGAATAATTGAATTCATTAACAATACTAGATTCTTTTGTTTTAATTGAATAACACAAAATTTTTAGTGACTTTATAAAAATCTGAATCCAATAACCCAAATTTATTAAGATTTTAAATGACATTTTACAAATCACAAACTAATAACATTGAATTTTAACATAGTTTAACAAAATCTTGATCTAATAACAACAACATATTCTACCTAACATTTAAAATCTTTAAAACTTTATTCCAATCTCAAACCAATAACCCCACTTATTTTTTTCAGAATTGTAATATTTCCTGGAAAAATAAAAAGGACTAAATTAGCTAAAATGTTAAGTGTATTTTTTTGTTTAAACAGCTAAAAATTGTCAGAAAGAACGTAAAGTAAAGTAAGAATTTTTCCAATTTTGCAGGTAAAGGTAAATTAATTACTTAATCCGGGTTATTTCGACAACCGTGTCTTCTAGTTTGTTCTGCGCAATAATAAACATGATTCTGATTCTAAAAAGTTTTTTCTTTTTAATTCGCCGTTGTTGCAGAAGAGACATAAAACCCGAAATAAATAAAAAAAGGGGCACAAAAACAGAAACAGAGTAAAAGAGTCTGAGAGATTGGTCGGGGGAGTAAGAGGTGTTAATTGTCTCCTGTCTCCTGGATCGCGGCCACTTCGCCGTCAAAAAATATCTCAGAGATTCTCATTGGGCCGCCATTGATGAACCCAACCTACTCACTCTGTGAAGACACATAACGTGAATGTTCTGTCTATTTTTACATCTCCCCTAGGCCCTCACACACGGGATGATATAACAATAACAAACCTTGCCGAGATTTGAAGAAAGAACATCAAATCAAAACCCAATTCCGAATTTGACTTCATTGCTTCTTACTGAGACAAAGGTACTCACTTTTAGTTAGAGGCTTTTGATTATTCTATTCACTTCCATAGTTTCAGGAACCGTCTTTTTCTGTTCTATATATTATCCTTAAGTTAGTACCTTTGTAGTGAATGAACATTTCACATCGATTTATGCAAGTTCAGAGAATTGAGTCGGGTTAGTTTTTTGTTGTTTCTAATGGAAGATTTGGTTTCACACTTTTGGTCTTAGGTTTAAACATTGAGGAGTTTACGGTCCGTGTACTGCGTTGAGGCTACAAGAAGAAGGTTATATATAAAGGAAAAAAGGAAGAAGCTTTTTTAGTTTTTTTTTTTGCAAGTTGTGATTGAAATGATGAGTGTGGTGGGAAGAAGTGAAGTTGTTGATGATGTGTTCTTTGATTCATCCGATGTTTTGTCTGTTGGTGAACAACTAGTAGTAGTAGAGAAAGAAGAAGAAGCAGGGTTTCTAGTTTGGTCAGGTGTGCCAGTTAGTGTTGAGGAGCGTCGTGAAAGGTTTCTCAAGAGAATGGGTTTATTAGTAGAAGAGAGATTTGAGTCCATGAGTTTGGAGAGGATGACAAGCGATGAGGTTACTACTAGTTCTTCTTCAGATTCATCTCTATGTGATAACGAGTTGCAGTGTTGTGTTAGAGAGGAGAATTATGGATCAACCACTTCAATGTCTGATGATGAGGAACTAGACGGAGAGGATGATGATGATGATTCAGAAGAGATCTCAACCAGTGCTTCTGTAAGTCCATCTCGGAGTTTCAGCAAGAAAAGCTCGAAGAAGTGGTTGTTCAATTGCTTTGCAGGAGAAAAGGAGAAAGATTTCAAATACAACAAATCGAGTGAAGCGACGATGAGCAAAGTGAAGGTGAAGACTAATAAGAAGAGTCATGTAGAGTTATCTGCAACTTACATAGTACAAAAGATAGATGGACACAATGGGAAAATATGGACATTGAAGTTTAGTCCTGATGGTAAATACTTAGCAACAGGAGGCGAAGATGGAGTTGTAAAGATATGGCGAATCACGCTATCGGATTCTTTACTCGCCTCTTTTATGCGACAACAAGAACCAATAAGCCAACAAGAAGCATTAGTTCTGTTTCCTCAGAAAGCTTTTCATATAGAAGAAACACCGTTTCAAGAACTTTATGGTCATACCGGAGATGTTTTGGACTTAGCATGGTCAGACTCAAACGTGAGTGTGTTAGTTTGTTTGGTCGTTTGTTAAAATCTCTTTCATTGTTTCATTACTTATGAATCTTTCTTTGGTTTTTTTGGGCTTTGCAGTTGCTTCTTTCAGCTTCTAAGGACAAGACAGTTCGGTTATGGAGTATTGGTTGTGATCAATGTCTTCATGTCTTCCATCATAACAACTACGGTAATAACTTGTTTTTCTTTGTTCTCAAATCTTTGCAAAAACGTTTTGTTTACTCACTACTGTTTGTTGCTTTTTTGTCTTTCCAAATACAGTGACTTGTGTTCAATTCAATCCTGTAAATAAGAACAACTTCATAAGTGGATCAATAGATGGAAAAGCTCGAATCTGGGGTTTGTCAGAAGAGAGAGTCGTCGCTTGGACCGATCTCCATGATTCCATTTCTGCGATTTGTTACCAACCAAACGGAAATGTAAAATTTCTCATTCACTGTCTCTCTCTCTTCTTTATTCCAAATATCATCATCATCACTGAGATTTGCTCTGTTCTTGCTTCAGGGGTTCGTTGTTGGTTGCATCACCGGAACTTGTAGGTTCTATCAAATCTCAGGCAACGATGTGATGATGGATGAACAGATTCTTATCCGGGGACGGAATAGAATCACCGCGGTGGAGTTTTGTCCTGGAAGCTCCGAGAGAGTAATGGTATCTTCCGACGATTCGAAAGTTCGAGTATTTGATAAAGCTCAAATCTTTCACAAATTCAAAGGTAGAAACTTGAATCATCTTAGTCGTCTTCTTATTTTTTTTTACAATTCTTGATTTCGTCTGTTTTGATTTTCTTGAGATTTTTATATTTCAGCTCCGTCGAAATATGGGAGACAGTCGTCGGCGTCGTTTGTTTCTTCCGCCGGAAAACATATTTTATCAGTCCGACGAGGTCTCGGAATCTATCTCTGGAACAACGATGGTTTCCCGGCGAAGAATCGCGCGGAATCGTCGAGTTCTTTCGAGTATTTTCACTCGCCGGGTGTATCCGCGGCGGCGGCTTGGACTCCGCCGGGAATGGAAGTATGGAAAGCGGCTGAATCAGGGCGAGCGCTGAGACAATTACAGAGCTCCGGGAGATTGTCTCGCTCCAGCCGTGTTACCGCCACGTGGCCGGAGGAGAAGCTACTGATGAATGTAGGAATTTACGATAGTACTACCCTCCCCGTCGGCGAGTTTGATTTTGCCGAGGCGTGGAGGCTGGTCATCGTGACGGCGAGCTTGGATGGGATGATTAGGACATTCCATAACTATGGACTGCCACGTAGATTATAGTTGATTCGATATTATTATTTTTTTGTTGTCTAAATATTAGATATTATAGTTTTCTATTCCTTCACTTCCAAGTTCCTCTACCTGTATAATGGTATTGTTCAAGCCTCGATGTCAATGATACTCTATTACTCCCAAGGCTGACATTTCTTCTATCTCGTATATTGTGTCTATTTGTCTTGGTGCTTTTACATAGTGTGGACTTTGAACAATGTGTAAACGATTTGTTGTGCAACCTTATTTTAGCTATGTCCTCTGATTATGTTGAAAACAAACGCAAATTACAGAAATGTCACAGTAAGTTCAGATGGGGGAATGGAGAACATGCTCAAGATAGTCAAGTAAGTATTTCCTTATGTTGTGTGTACTACAACTATAATGTGGCTACTGCTGAGTGTTGATCCATTGCATTAGTAGACACCATAAGTTGTTTGGAGGTTTATCATTAAACGTTTTATGGTTTTACATCAATGGGATTAGAGGTCTCTGTTGTGTCTATTTCAAGGATTATGTATGCTTTTGGTACACTATCCTTAAACCCTTTGGCTTATGCCATTGCATGATCTATATGTGGAATTTAGATGATAGGTCGGTGTTGAAATATTGCATTATACAATCTTAATCTTTTTAAACAATATTGCAGATACAATTCATGAGGTGAGAAGTAAAAAGGAAAAAATGAAGGAGGTAAAATTATTAATCCCTTTAGATTCAACAGGTCGCATGATTTGTGGATTCACATACCAGTCCTTACACTACTGTGTGTGCATCACTTGCTCATTATAGCTTTTCCTTATCTCTCATACGACGACTACCTCTGCACACTTGTTTGGATAATTCATTGGCACTATATTCATACAAATAGTACAAGACAAATCTAACAGAAGTGCCACCGAAACCTCCGAGGAAAGTTATTAAACGTTAGAAATGCAACTGCATCAAGTTAGTAACAAAGAAATGCAACTGATCAAGTTAGTAACAACAAAATTCTTAGAAATCTAATGCAAGTTCTGAGACTTGAGAGGTATAAAGAGTACATCAATACAGAAGCACTACGCTACAGGAAAGTCATGATCACGACTGATCAAGTATGTGTACAAAAATTTTATGATGGCTTACTTATTAAATTGGTTCTACTAGCTCATTTGGCACTAGTGTGTGCCCATGTAGGCATGTACATCTCGGGTAACGAGTTCTATACTTGATAAGGGGGCGGAAGCTTGAGAGAGTAACGTACTCTGTTTTGGGGTGGTGAAACAGAGTAAGAAAAAAAACAAGAGAAACGAGAGGCGATGAGATGAACGATAGAGGGACGAAGTCGAAGTCGAGTTTGAGAGTTCGAGATCGACAAGGTTGTGCAAGTCCTCCTTGCAGGGCTTCGAAGAGAAAGCTCTTTTGGGTAGTTAAGACTACCTCTTTTTTATCTTTTATTTATGCAATATGAATTCCGAATTACAATGCTGCTGTGATCTCTAGTTATAGAGGCACAGGAAAACAGAAAACAAAACCCTAGACTCTTCAAACTAATGCAGAAACCGACTTAAACGAAACATAGAAAAGCCCAAACAAAACGTAACTTGATGGCCAAGAAAGGCCCATCAAGGGTCGATGCGACGCTGCATCA
Source organism: Camelina sativa (assembly GCF_030686135.1). Classification (NCBI taxonomy): domain Eukaryota; kingdom Viridiplantae; phylum Streptophyta; class Magnoliopsida; order Brassicales; family Brassicaceae; genus Camelina; species Camelina sativa. The sequence continues at coordinate 34,131,328 of NC_141896.1, read as the reverse complement.
GGTCCCTCCCGGTTGAGAAGGATTCGTCTCGGAATCCAAAGGTTCGTTGTCCCCCCGGAAAAGAGACAGATGCTTGACATTAAAAACGTTGTGAGTCCGCAAATGAGAAGGCAATTGTACCCGATATGCGTTGTCGTTAATGCGTGCAAGAACCTCCACAGGACCAACTTTGCGCGACTTGAGCTTGTTGTAGTCACGAAGTGGAAGGCGGTCCTTAGTGAGATATACCCAAACCAAATCGCCTGGGTTAAACACAATGACACGGCGTTTCCGATCAGCAGCCTCTTTATACTTAGCGGTAGCCTCTTCCAAATGCGTTTGAGCTTGTTTGTGGATGAGTTGCAAGTCATCAACAAAATCCTGAGCCTGACCATGCAAACGCGTTTGATCGGGAAGAGTTGTTAAATCAAGAGGACAACGAGGTACCAAACCATATACAACACGAAAGGGACTGAAGCCAAGACTGCGGTTGAAGGCATGGTTATGTGCGAATTCTGCTTGACACAATTTAGCATCCCAGCTCTTAACGTTATCACCCACTAAACAACGCAACAAATTCCCCAATGCTCGATTAGTCACTTCAGTCTGTCCGTCCGTTTGTGGATGATATGCTGAACTCATGTCCAAGCTCGTGCGTAATAACTTCCACAAGGATCTCCAGAAATGACTCAAAAAACGAGTATCACGGTCAGATACGATGGACTGCGGCAAACCATGGAGTCGATAAATCTCACGAAAAAACAATGTGGCAACCGTAGAAGCATCCGTGGTTTTCTTACAAGGTATAAAATGAGCCATCTTGGAAAAACGATCCACCACGACGAAGATAGAGTCATTGCCACGCTGAGTTCGTGGAAGACCCAACACAAAATCCATGCTAACATCAGTCCATGGTTGGGTAGGAATAGGCAGAGGGAGATACAAACCTGCGTTAGACGCTTTCCCTTTAGCTTGCTGGCATGTACGACAACGCTCGACATAGCGTTCGACATCACGACGCAAGGAAGGCCAAAAATAGGACGAAGTGACCAATTGTAACGTGCGATCACGACCCACATGCCCCTCGTTATGCATCTCTTGGATTATTTGCAAACGCAGGCTTGATTCCGGAACACAAATACGCAGCCCTTTGAAAAGGAACCCGTCATGAATAGAATACTCATCAGTGAGACCTTGTTCCACGTCCGAAAACATTTTTGCAAAGAAACTATCCGTCTTATATAATTCAGCAAATGTCGCAAAACCCGGAACCGAAACGTGAACTGTGGCCAACAACGCATGTCTACGGCTCAAAGCGTCGGCGACCCTGTTTGTCTTCCCGGATTGATGCTTGATAGCAAATGTAAACTGTTGTAAAAATGCAACCCAAGAAGCATGACGCGAAGAAACCTTAGCCTGACTATCCAAATGACGTAGAGCATCATGGTCGGTGAAGAGCACAAAGTCACGATGGACTAAGTAGTGACGCCAATGTTTGATGGCCTGAACAATGGCATAGAACTCGACATCATAGGTGCTGTACCGTTGTCGTGCACCATTCAACTTTTCACTATAAAAAGCCACAGGACGGTTCTGTTGACTAAGGACAGCACCAATACCCAGTTTGGAAGCATCGCAGTGTAATTCAAAAGTGAGGGAAAAATCAGGAAGAACCAAAATTGGAGCTGTAGTGAGCTTGAGTTTGATATCTTCAAAAGCGGTTGTTGCTGCAGAAGTCCACTCAAAACGTCCGTCTTTCATACAGTCCGTAATAGGTGCCATGATGGTGCTAAAATTGTGGACAAAACGGCGATAAAAAGAAGCGAGGCCATGAAAGCTACGAATATCGGTAACTGAGCGAGGTAGTGGCCACGACCGAATGGCTTCCACTTTAGCACTGTCGACCGAGAGACCCTTATCCGAAACAACATACCCCAAAAACTTAACTTCCGATGTACCAAACTCACACTTCTGACGACCCGCGAATAATTTTTCCTGGCGCAAAACAAGAAGTACCTCTCGGAGATGGCAAACGTGGTCCGTGAGGGAGGAGCTGAAGATGAGGATGTCATCAAAATAAACTACCACAAATTTACCAATGAAGGGCCGAAGAGCTTGATTCATCACTCTCATAAATGTACTCGGAGCATTGGATAATCCGAATGGCATCACCAGCCATTCAAATAAACCTTCCCGCGTTTTAAAAGCTGTCTTCCACTCATCACCAGGACGAATGCGAATTTGATGGTAGCCACTCTTTAAATCGATTTTGGAGAAAATGCAAGCTTGACCAATCTGGTCCAGAAGATCATCGAGACGAGGCATCGGAAAACGATAACGGACAGTGATCTTGTTGATGGCTCGACTATCAACACACATTCTCCAGGATCCATCTTTTTTTGGAATGAGTAAAGCCGGAACAGCACAAGGACTTAAGCTTTCGCGAATATGGCCCTTGCGTAGTAAGTCTTCTACCTGGCGGCGCAATTCTTCATGCTCTTGTGGACTCATACGATAGTGAGGCCGATTAGGAAGAGTAGCTCCAGGGGCAAGATCGATATGGTGTTGAATATCTCGCAGAGGTGGAAGTGACAATGGGAGTTCGTCGGGAAAGACGTCTGTGAAGTCCGCTAAAACAGAGTCTATTGCGTCCGAGACGTAAGCCGAACACGCAGGATCTTCTTGCGGTACACTAATTATTGCAAATGCGAGACCCTCATCTTGAAGTTCCTTCTCAAAAGCAGAATGAGAACAAAGCAAAGATGGTTCCGACAGTTTAGCCTTCTTCGAAGAATCAAAAGAATCTGGTGGAGCCGGTGTCGTCTTGAATGCGTGCTCTCTAGAAGGTAGAAGCAAAATATTATGTGTCTCCCAAATGAACTGATAGGTGTTACGCACACCGTCATGTATAATCTTGCGATCATATTCCCAAGGTCGCCCCAAGAGGAGATGACTAATGTCCATAGGAGCCACATCAAAATAGAACCGATCCTTGTAGAATGGTCCAATGGAGAAGGGAACCAACGACCGCTGTGAGACACGAGTAGCCACACCGTCTTGAAACCATGACAGCGAATATGGTCTCGGGTGAGCTTCCACTGGTAATCCAAGTTTTTTTACGGCTGCCTCAGCGATCACATTACGACAACTTCCAGAATCAATAATGAACGTACAAATCTTCCCACGAATTGTGCATGTGGACCGAAAAATATTTGTCCTCAACCAATGTTCGTCACGTTGTTGCGGAGTTAAACATGCATGATGAAGAACAAGGGCAGTGCCCACATCACCTGTAGTATGATGAACTGGTCCGTCATAATCTTCATACTCATCGTCGGAAGAGTGGTGATCAGTGTTAGGCGGCTTCTCCTCAGCGAGCAAACCACGACGTGTTTGCTTGGGACAAGCTGTTTGACGGTGTCCCGGTTCGCCGCACGTATAACAACGGAGAGCATTGCGAGCAGAACGCCGTAAGCGTTGTTCTTCTTCTTTATTTTCTGTGTTTGTGTCCGACTTAGGTTGCTCTTGACTGTCTCGTGGCAGTGTTGAAGTTTGCTGATCCGGAGGACGTGATCTGTATGAAGTAGAGTTCCATGTTGAAATCTTCAATTGTTGCTCGAATGATGCAGCTCGTCGGTGTGCTTCCGCGATGGTGGTAGGGTCAAACGGAGCTAAAGAATTCTGAAGTTGAGGCTTTAGTCCACCAATAAATCGGGAAACCAGTTGAACTTGAGTGTCAAAGATCTCATTCCTTGTTAGCAACAAATAGAACTCCTCCGCATATTCATCTACTGAACGAGCTCCTTGTTTCAAATTTTGAAACTTTGTGTATTGAAGACGGTCGTAATTATGAGGAAGGAACGTGTCCTTCAATGTTTTTTTTAATTTCTCCCACGTCCGTATCGGCGACTTCCCCGCACGAGCTCGAGTTGTTTTGGTTTGTTGCCACCAAGAAGCTGCATGACCACGAAACTTCGTTGCTACCAATGCTACTTGACGCTCAACCGGTACTCCTTTAAAATCGATGATCTCTTCCACAGCTACCAACCAATCAAGTAGATTGTCTCCACGAATACCACCGTGAAATTCCGGAATATCAACACGAAGACCTTGTTCCCAGCGGGTGTCGTTGTGTCGTTGTTCTTGTTGGCGGTATTGAATGAGTTCACGATGCTGAGGATCATTGAGAACAACAGGATTGGCTTGCTGTACTTGTTGTTGATCATCGCCGACCACAAGTTGTTGATTGTGCGGACGTGGTTCGTGATGAACAGCGGCGACACCAGCTGCCGCCGGACGCAAAGCACCATCACCAAGATGTCGTAACAGGGTTTGACTTAACTCATGGATTGAGTTTTGCATAGCCAGTTGCGAGGCGAGGAGTGTATCCCTGAATTCGACCCAGTTGATTGTCGCGGCAGGCTGCTTTTCTCCTTCGGACTCGTCTTTTTTAACAGGAGGCATGATCAATTCCAGGAACGAAAAGAATCTGATACCAACTGATAAGGGGGCGGAAGCTTGAGAGAGTAACGTACTCTGTTTTGGGGTGGTGAAACAGAGTAAGAAAAAAAACAAGAGAAACGAGAGGCGATGAGATGAACGATAGAGGGACGAAGTCGAAGTCGAGTTTGAGAGTTCGAGATCGACAAGGTTGTGCAAGTCCTCCTTGTAGGGCTTCGAAGAGAAAGCTCTTTTGGGTAGTTAAGACTACCTCTTTTTTATCTTTTATTTATGCAATATGAATTCCGAATTACAATGCTGCTGTGATCTCTAGTTATAGAGGCACAGGAAAACAGAAAACAAAACCCTAGACTCTTCAAACTAATGCAGAAACCGACTTAAACGAAACATAGAAAAGCCCAAACAAAACGTAACTTGATGGCCAAGAAAGGCCCATCAAGGGTCGATGCGACGCTGCATCAATACTTCAATTATTTCATGTTTAGTTAATAAAATTTTAATTTTCTTTTCCTATTGTTAAGTATATTTACATTTAAATTAAAATGGAATATTAGTAAAAGTAGTAAACAATATTATTGCTTTTTTTAAAGTCATCTAATCTATTTATATTTTTAATTATATAAATAATAAATGTGTAAATATAATTTTCATTCTACTATGCAATCATATATATATATATATATATAACCAACTAAAAATAATATTTAAATATACTAAAGATAGTAAGTTATAATTATATAATGTTTTATTATATACAAATTTAATATTATCATTAATAATTAGTTGAGCCCATACAAATAATTTTTCTAGATTCGCCATTCAGTGTTTACCCTCGGTGGATATATGTATGTTTTTCTGATCGTTAATTCTACATTTTTTAGGACCTAAATGGCATTCACATTAAAAGTTGATCCTAAATATATTCCATTTTTTTTTTGTCAGCCATGTTTCATTCTTTGTGGCCAACCTTACTAAAATTAAATCATTCCTAGTAGAATTCAAAATGTTTGTTGTGAAGTTAATGTCGAATTAACGTTATATGAATGCAAAAGTAGACAATGATACAAATGCAAAAGTAGGCAATAATACTAATTTAACCTTTTTTTTTGTAGTGATTCTTTTTTGTTTGGCCAAAAAGTGTACATGGATACTAATTGAAGTAGATTCAGCTAAAAACCTTGTTGTACGTGATTTTGATAACAAATCTAACTCTCTAATTAATACTAATCAACAGTCCTAATACCTTTTTGTCATAAGAATTATCAACAGTCCTAATACATCTAATAAAATTGATTGACCAAACAAATTTTATTGATCAAATGTTAAAAATTGTAAGAAAATAAATTTACTTTCTCCTCTTTAATAAAGTACGAACATTAATTTAAAACCAAAACATAATTATATTAATGTACATGCATATATGTAAAAAAAAAAATTTCTTCTTATAAAAGTGGAATAGGTGATATTCAAACCTAGTTAAAAAATTAGTAACATATATATATATATATATATTTTTTAAATATGTAAAAAATATTTAAATTTAAATGTTGTCAATAAAATTTAGTATTTTTTTCCTAGTTTCAATAATTAATTTTAAGAGGATCTAATTGGTTCTATGATTTTAAACAAAAACCAAATGTTATTCAATCATTAATTTTAAAAAACTTATCAAATTTCTGTTTATTGGTTTTATGATTTATAAATACTTGTTAAACCCATGTTCGCCTAATCATTTATGTTTGGATTTCAAAATTTATTTTATGATGTTTTAAATAGATTTGAAAGTGAAAAATAGAAAGATTCAAATCCCAAAAAAAAATTGTTATTTCAAAATTCATATATTTTGATTTTCATAATTTTATAATTTTGTATGATTTACAAATCATTCATATTCATCCGACATAACAAGTTGACTTGGAAGGTAAACCAAAACCGGAGATAAACCAAAAGTTAATTTCATTTGAATCAGTTCCGGTTAAACATTTATAAAGTTCGTAACAAATGTATTTGGTTTGATACTCGTCGTTTTGGGTTAGTGTTGGTAGGTAGAGATTTTTGCATTTGCATTTGCGCCTCCATTTTCATCAAACGAAGAAGACGACGACCACAAAGCCATATATATGATGATGGCTTAAACTCTCACCTACCCCCCCCCAAAATTTGCCACCAACTCCAATTTCTCTCCTCCTTTAAACCTTTCTCAATCCCTCCTCTTTCGAATCCTGATCATGGCGTCTTCTCTCACTTCCAAATCCATTCTCGGATCCACCAAACCCGGTTCTTCTTCTTCTCTTCCCTCGGAGCTCCGTCGTCTCTCTTCTCCCGCCGTTCAGATCTCAATCCGTACCCAACCCAGGAAGAACTTCCGTGAGTTCTCTCTCTCTCTCTCCGATTATTTTGGAAAGCCTTTGCCTATATCTTGCGTCAAGAAGAAAGATATGTAATTTGAATCTTTAGGGTAGTTCTGCTTGATTGAATTGATTCACTTTTCCATTAGAACACAAAGGGGAGATTGAAAAGATCAAAGCTTTAATAGTTTTCGAAGCATAAAGAAGAGAGATGTGTGATTTGAATCTTTAGGGTAGTTCTGGTTGATTGAATTGATTCACATTTCTATTGGAACAAAAAGGGGAGATGGAAAAGTTCAAAGCTTTTAATAGTTTTCGATATTGGGATTTTAAAATTGGCAGAGATACAAGCTACTGGAAGCTCATATGGGACTCATTTTAGAGTTTCCACGTTTGGAGAATCACATGGAGGAGGAGTTGGTTGTATCATTGATGGATGTCCTCCTCGAATTCCTCTCTCTGAATCTGATTTGCAATTTGATCTTGATAGGAGGTATTTTTCAGGAACAAAGCTCTTATAACGTATGTAACCTTAGAAAGATGATCTCTTGATGAGGTTCTTCTTACATGTTGGGTTGGTTTATTAGGAGACCTGGTCAGAGCAGGATCACCACTCCTAGAAAAGAAACCGATACTTGCAGGATATCTTCTGGAGTCTCCGAAGGTCTAATTTAGTTTTTCTTTTCATGTTTTCTCTTTTGACTTAGTGTCTCAACCTTGTTCTGACTGTTAACATATATAAAATGCAGGAATGACGACAGGAACACCCATTCATGTGTTTGTGCCAAACACAGATCAGAGAGGACTTGTAAGTTTTTTTTACTTAGATTGATATTGTTAGATAGATTGTGTTTAATTGGCATTAGAGAAAGCAAAATCGAAGAGAAAGCTTGGAAGTTTTATGGAGTCTCTCTAATCATTGAAAGACTCTGTGGATTTTCAGGATTACAGTGAAATGTCGGTTGCCTATAGACCATCGCATGCTGATGCAACTTATGACATGAAGTATGGTGTCAGATCTGTGCAGGTATGTTTTGTCTAACTTATTTATATGCTACTTCTTGGTAAGGTTTTATGTAGTTCAAAGGCATTGTTCGGCTTTACTGACCTTAAGCGTGATTCCTTTCAAGGGTGGAGGGAGATCTTCAGCTAGAGAGACCATTGGAAGAGTTGCTCCTGGAGCTTTGGCCAAGAAAATTTTGAAGCAATTTGCAGGAACTGAGGTGTGTTTACTTTCTGAATTTGCAAATGGTATCATTGAACTCTTCATATTTTATGACATTTTGTTTGTTCTTTCTCACCTCTGTTCTCTTTTTCTTAGTATTGCAACGAGAATTTCCCTTGTAAAAAACTAATTAACCCATTTTTCTACAGATGCACGCAACTCTTATATATTTGCTTCTGGACTTGCTTATGTTTGTCTTTGTTTTTTTTCGTGTCTCCAGATTCTTGCCTATGTCTCCCAAGTCCACCAAGTTGTACTTCCAGAAGATTTGGTAGACCACGAGAATTTGACACTGGAACAGGTGCGGATCCTTCTTGGAAGTTAAACCCATTTTACTTATTTGATTTGTGCTGTGAATTTTCTACAACTTTCATCCACCACTATAATCATTTTCGTAATTACTTTTTTGTTGCCACTTCTTATTAAGGTTCTTCTAGTAATATTCTTACCTAATTTTGTTCGTTTCTCAGATAGAAAATAACATTGTTAGATGTCCTAATCCTGAATATGCGGAAAAGATGATAGCTGCGATTGATGCTGTCAGGACAAAAGGGAACTCTGTTGGTGGTGTTGTGACCTGCATTGTTCGGAATGCTCCACGTGTATGAACTCACTCTACCATGAGCTTTATCTGTGTGTCTTCCTGTAGTCTGGTTGCATGGATTTCAGTGAATGATTCTTGAAACTACTATACGCAGGGGCTTGGTACACCGGTTTTCGATAAACTTGAAGCAGAGCTGGCGAAAGCTTGTATGTCGTTACCTGCAACAAAGGGATTTGAATTTGGAAGTGGCTTTGCAGGTATAGAAAATTATATTTTGCTCTTCTTTGACCAATCTAAAACAGCACCTCTGGAGCAGTATAAATCATACCCAATGTACCCACAGGTACCTATTTGACTGGTCTTGAACACAATGATGAGTTTTATACCGATGAGAATGGAAGAATACGTACAAGAACAAACCGATCCGGTGGAATTCAGGTTGGTTAAGTCTTGTATGTAATATGTCAATAAACTATTTTTTTCTCCTGAGAGATTCCTAATATTGGTCAAATTGCATAGGGAGGGATCTCAAATGGTGAAATAATAAACATGAGAGTAGCCTTCAAGCCAACATCAACAATAGGAGTAAGTTTATGATAAAACTCATGCAGTTTCCATGTGAACATAACAAATGTCAGCTCGAGATCATTAATGTTTTCTTTCCAACTCGCAGAAGAAGCAGAATACGGTAACAAGAGACAAGGTAGAAACCGAAATGATTGCGCGTGGCCGTCATGATCCTTGTGTTGTTCCACGAGGTGATTAAATACATTCATTCCCAAACCATTGAACTAGTTAACTTTATTACTCAGGATTTTGATATTGGTTTCGTTTTTTTTTTGTTGTTGCAGCTGTGCCAATGGTGGAAGCAATGGTGGCTTTAGTTCTTGTGGATCAGTTGATGGCGCAATACGCACAATGCCATTTGTTTCCTATAAACACAGAGTTGCAGGAACCTCTCCACACAGAGCAGCCGCAGAATGCTGCTGCTTTGTAAGCAAACCTCACGAGAAGGTAGAGTGCGTGTGAGAGAGAGGCTTCGCTTTTGTTGTGTGATTATTATGAATAAAAATGTTTGTTTAATTTTGTGCCCCGGTAAAAAAAGAACAATATTTTTTGTAAGATGATTTTACTTCTGTATCCTGTCGTTATTTCAGTTAAACGTGATTTTACCACGGAACGTCGAAACACATTTCTACTACAAAAATATACAAACAGTTTACGCATGACCTAGTTTCTCTTATAAACCAAATCGTGTCTCCGCTTACTGGTTCTCTCGTGGGGGTGAAGCATTGTTTTCACATGTTTTACTTGGTTTTCTTGTTATCCTCTTTGTTCTGTTCGAGAACCACTGGAGCAGCCGGAATGCTGAACCACCACTCTTTAAGCCGCCGCATTAGCCGCTCTGTGCTTGCTCTACGTGGTGGCGAATATCTCGTGAACAGCTCTAGGAACACCACCAGAACCAAGTAGTTACAAGGCATGAATATCATCATCAACGCAGCAATGACAACCGCAACTGCAAACTTTTCACTCGCCTGTGGGAAAAGAGAGAGTAATAAAGCTCGGAACTTGAGGAGAACAATGTTCCCGTCTTGGATTAACTCTTCGAGCTGCGAAATCGCGTTTTGGACCGCTAAAAGCTGTTCCATTGTGTTCATAGGAGGAGGTGTGATAACTTTCAGCTCGATCATTGCTTTCTCTCTATTGCTGAAACATCTCGTGAGAAGTATGAAACCCGCTAAAAAGAGAGACGCAATCGCGCAAACATAGCCAATCCATCCCCTAAACAAAACAAAACAGTTCAGATAATTGTAACTAACAAAAACAAACACAAAAAAAAGATTTCTAAATACGTTACCTGTAAATTATGAAAGTAGAGAAGAGACAGAAAACAAAAGACTTCAATGGATCATCCCAATATGCTAACGACAAAAGCCAGTTCCCCATTTCCATAACCGGAAGTAACAGTTCCTGCAAAAACCCCAGTCTCTAAGTCCTATTGCATGAAATGCTACTAGAATTGTTGTGTTTTTTTTTGTTTTGTCCTTTACCTTCATCACTGCTGCATTAGTGTCAATTCCATCAACTTTGACTCCATTAACAGTTTCTTGAGCAAGAACCACTTTCTCGTAGTTCTTTCTTGATTGCTTAACCGCTTTCTCCAATGGGTTCACATCTCCAACCATCACCTCACCTACCACAAGACTACTATTACTCTTTGGACTCGTTGCTCCGAACACCAAACCCAATTGCGAAACCATATCCGATGCCGACATTGACTGCAATGTCCCTGTTAAAAGAAGTTTTGTCTAAGATATAATTCTATAAGACCACAAAAAATACAGTTTGCATAATATATAACTGAAGTTACCTGTGTCTTTGGCTTTGTTTGTCCGCTCAAGAACTCTAGAACTAGACATCTCTGCAAGCGTCTCTAGAATACGATCACCACCAGGAAGCTGATCGCAGAGATTGAACGGGAGAAGATTTTCGTAACGTACAGGGGTAGTTAACCCGAGTTCTTGAATGGCTTGCACACGCAAGATACCGAGCACAGCTTTTGAGATAGCTTCATCTTTCGCTACACCGGTGTTGATCTTGAACTTCTTTATGTATCTATGAGCATATAACACTTCTAGGATTATAGAGAGCCAGTAATCTCGTCGCGTGTGGCCCTTGAGTTCTGGGAACTCCATTACTACTGGTTCTGGTCTACAGAAGAGGGTCATCAAAATATGTAAACTGAATCAGTGAAATAAAGAAGTGGATAGAAAACAAAAGGTTTTTAACTGACTTAAATAAATCATTTCTTACAGGGAAATAGACTTGTAAGAGACAGCCTTATCGAAAAGCCGAGTTCCCCAAGGACCAGTTAACTCTGGTTTAATGACTTGTTTCAGATCGTCAGATAGGCTATAACGCTTTGGTATGTCAAAAGACACAACCTTTATAGCCTCGAAATATAGCGAATGATCAGTCAGAATCAAGCGACCTGCATTTAACAATACTCAATTCAACTAACCGAATAGATTAGGAATTTACAAAATCTCCACACCTTTTCTGCACAGAGAGGAACATACCTGGCCATGCAGATATTCCAATATGTTCTAGAACTGGTTGGGTAGTAACTGTCCCGTCGACCTCGAGAATCTTTTCTCCTTTTGATCGAACACCAGAAAGCAAAGATGACTCGGACTGGCTCTTCATCTTCTTTATTGCTCTACAAAATGATCTCCGGTTACAGAGTTCACAAAGTTTTTTCTGAAGAATGTATGGAAGCTTTTATTTACCTTTCAAGTCCATACAAATACTTGTCATAAACATAGAACTGAAGCCGAACACTGTTTGAGGCAGAAGTCAGCATCCCGAACAGATTCTCACATATGATCACATCAGCTATTATAGGAACTGCTGGAGCAATCCGGGAGAAGGCTTCTAAACCAACAGTTGGATCTTCATCAACCTGCTTCCATGTTTGAAAATAAGTCTGGACTCAATGGATCACAAATGCAGAAATCAAAAGTGCTTACACTGAGTAATGCCTGGCTAGCAGCAGAAGGGACCTCCCAAGCAACCATCATATCAAAAGTTAAACGTCGAAAGTCTTTATCACTTAGATGACCAGTTACTCCCACAGAGAGTGCAAGTGCCCTGAAACAGCAATACTCTAGAAAGTTTCTTGGAAACATTGAAGGCTGCTTTACGGATTCAGACGCCTCTTGTTTGAAACTATCCTGTAGCTCACTTACTGAAACACCAAGTACCCTGCATCAAACGTTTCCTATTACTAGTCTATATAGAAACTACAAATCCATTCCACAAGAAAATGATTTCATTAACATACATCAAAAGCTAGCTTATCTTGATCAAGACTTGAACTTTTTCATATACTCGAACCCTCTTAAACCAATTCAATTCTATGAAAAGCAACTAAAGATGAGTGATGCTTACTTGGAACACCTTCGGATAACCACATTTGCTACTGGAGAAAGCTCAGGTATCCAACTGGCTCCAGCAGATGGAGAATTCTCAATCTCTTCGATATCTTCATCGAAAGAACTTTGCTTGCCAAGCAACCATTTAAGTGAACTATCTTTAACCAGACCTTCTAGCACATCCATAGTTCTACTACTCGACGACATACTTAGATATCTTCACCTGGTAAAAATCATTTCAGACAATTAGTACAAACAATGGAACAACAAAACTAATTTGACCCTCTTCGACTAAACTGCTTCTGATCATCCTTTATATGATAAAAATCTAAGCTTTATTAGAAGTTTCAACACAGAGGTTACTCATGACATAGAGAAGAAAGAGGTGAAACCATATGTGTATGTATGACTAATTTGTGAACATTTTCCCAAATTTACAGAGGAGGAGGAGTAGTAGATGTTTTTCTCAACTAACCCACAACTAACTTGACAACTTTAGTTTTTGTTCTCCTACGACACCAAAACGCTTAATTAATTGAGCTCTTCTTGTTTCCTTCCAGATGCTGACGTGATTTGGGGTTTATCGAAAAAGCGGCAGAAGAAGAGAAACCGATAAAGTGAGACCGTAAAAGGATAATCTCCGGTGTCGGCGTCTTGCCCAGGAAATGATAAGATACGACCATTAACCACGTCAGCAATACGTGGCTTTATTATACTTACGCCACGTAAGCTACATTAAACGGCTCAGATTTAACCAAACAGCTTTCATTTACTTATAATCGTAGTCCTACACGTGTTAAATTAATAATTTGTGGCCGTTAGATCAACCAGTGATTGTTTCACCAACACACATTTACCTATTTCAAATCGTTCGAGATGCCATTACCTTCTTAGCTTGTAGTCAAGTTGAAATGCCACCTTTGATGGCAATAGAGGTGAATATTTTGCTTATTCTTTGCAGATCATGTGAAAATTTTTTGTAACTTTGTGAAGTTTTTGTTCTTTTGCAGAGTTGCTGATGTTTTGTCTAATTATCTTGGTGGGCTAAATGAAATATCATTAAGGATGATTTCATCATTGTCTATCAAGTATCTTTGTTTAACAGTATTTCATCATTATTAAGGATATATGTATGTTAATTGTTACAGTTTGTAGCTTGTGTTGTATTGTGCTTTGACTGGTTTGTTTTCTTCGTTTGTACTCATCAAAGCACAAGCACAACGAGAGAGAGATAATAGATCGTTTCGAAAATAATCCTCGATCTAATGAAAGGAATTACCATCCTCCGCCATCACTTCCTCTGTAAATTTATCTCCTCTATAAACTTGATCGTTTGGTGGAATTCGTTGTAACCAATACTAGTTATAACCAATACTAGTTATAACCATCTTCTCCTTCCTGGTTAATTTGTAAATGAGCAAGTGGTGTGTCACAGTAGTTGTAGGAAAGGTCGTAACTCTCTTGGATCATGGGAAAGCTGAACTGAAGAATCAAAGTTTCCTTAGTAGGCCGGTTTAGCAAGTTTTTGCAGGATGTGGGCCTGTGGGGGACATCATAAGTTTTGTTTAGAGTGTGTGTCAAGTGTTATGACTTTTACTTATACACATGTCTTTTAAAAATTTAAACTTTTAGACCATCGTTAGGTGTTCTACCATTGGACTGCCAAAACTAATAAACATTCATAAGTTTCTAACTTTTGAGATGTGCATTTTTTCCAATTAGGAATATAAGTTGGATCCCATAAATTAAGAAGCCAATTAATTAAAATGAAATATCTAACAGTTCCACATAATATCCTAAAAACTCTCTTTAAATATTTCAAAATCTCAAATTTCCTAAATCTCATAAAATCCTACCAAATCACAGTTTCAATACACCCCGCTAGGTTACTTCTCTGCGGCTTCCAAACCAACCCGAAACCCCTAATTTTCTCTGAGAGATCTAAAATCATGAGCGACGACCAAGACCAATTTATTACTTTCTTTGATTTCAAAGTAGATGGTTCTGGAATTACGCAGTTGCATGTGAACCAAGTTACCCCTCGGAAGCTGTACTCTGTTACTAGTGTGTGGAGTCTGCTTCGTCCTATCAAAAACGATGAACCGCCGGTTAAAAACATTCCAGATGTGGTCAATACCTTCCCAGAATTTGCTGAAGTCTCCGATTGTGCCTATCACATGCTCGACGGACATATTTGGATTGGCCATGACATAATCCGATCCGACTATCCAAGATTGAAGAAAGCTTTTGCAGAAATCGATAAAGACCCTCCTGTGCCGAAAGATATAATTGATATACGTCACTTCTTGATGTCCGGGACGAAGGTATCTTCTTCTCCTTTTGTTAACTTGTTGATTTTTGTGATATCTTGATTTTGTAACATCTAACAAGTTACTTTTTAACCCTAATGCATGCATGCAGCTTGCCGGACTTGCGGATATCTTAGGGTTAGGTCATCCAGAACAGGAGAAATATCCTACCCTCGTGAATGTTAGGGCTATCAAGCTCTGTGAAGAGGCCATGTCAATATATGTAAGTTCTTATCTAAGCACATTACTTATATATAACTTCTTATATAAGCGTACGTATAGGAAAGAGTTCCAAAATTCTCTGTTTGTTTGTTTGCAGGAGCCTGATATGTTGAAGAACTATGTGGATGGTCACTTCCATCCCGTTGTTTCTCTTTTGAGAGATTTTGCTGATGGGTAAGAAATTCTTAGTTTATATTCTCGATTTGAAGCAGTTCGCTAGAACAAATCAGAAATTTGACTAGGCTTTTATTTTTAGCTAATGTCACAGTTTGATTCCACAACTCATAAGTTTAGTTGCAGTTGGTAGTATTACCATGTGATTGAAATTTGATGAAGATAAGATTTTACTTGTCGCTTATATTTTGTGCTGAATTACAAGTTCCTTCATGCAGGGAGGGAAAAGTGGCGGCTACCAATGCTGCAGATTGAGCTGTTTGTTTCCATTACAAGCTTTCATGCCATTGTGCAACAAGTTCTGAAGTTTTTCATCATTGCAAATGAGCAGCTGGAATGCGGTTGCTGCAACTAGGGAGTTACTACTTTCCCCGTATCCTCCTTCTATGATGAAACCAGTACTAGTTGTCTGTTTTTTTTTTATACCCTCTCTCTTTCATTTTCATATTACTTGGTTTCTCTTTACTTTTCTCCATCTTGTTCAGCTCAAAGTTTTCGATTTTATTTACACAAGAAGATTGGTTAGTTAAAATCACACTTTCCTCATGATCTTTAACTTGGTAATTTTGGTTTTCTATGTAGATGAATCTGATTGGTTGAAAAGGAGGAGGTGAATATAAGGGTTCACCCGTACCAAATGTTTAAGTCTGATTAAGCTCACCCACTTCCTTTCTCTCGGCATCTCTACTATTTCTCCATCCTTAATTTGATCCCTTTTCTGATAAAGATAGACTAAACCACACATCTCCAAATCATTAGGTGAAGTTTAAAATCACGTAACAGAAAACAAACATTGATAAATGCGTCAACTAAGCATGACAAATAAAATCCAGTTCAAACTTGTTACAGAAGACAATTAATTAAGCCGAGCTCCAACCACCAAAGCGACGTGAGCTCGTGTGTCTCAAGTAATGAACCTTTACCCATCAGGGTTGGTCAAAAAAGCTTCTTCAGCTAACCAAAAGGAAGGCGACGGCAAAAGGTTCAAAAGGATCCGAAAAGATGACCCATATTTTAGTTGGTTTAGGTGGATAAATGATGGTTGGGTTAGTACTGAAAATTACTAATTACGCGTAGTAAAGTATTTTGTGCTGTTTTATCGATTAAAAAAAAAAAAAAAAAGTTTATATATTTTCGTAGAAAGGGGGCTTTTCAGCAATTGATTCCCGCCGCTTCAAAACCAAACCCGAAAAGAAGAAACCCCTAATTTTCTCTGAGAGATCTAAAATCATGAGCGACGAACAACCACTGATTTTCTTTGATTTCAAACTAGATCGTTATGGGAATACGCGGTTGGACGTGAACATGGTTACCTCTCGGACGCTGGAGTCTGTTGCCCTTTCGCGCCTTGTGCTTTCTGCTAACCATTCATCGAGGGCAAAAGCAAAAGATTTTGCTTTAAATTCCACTTTTGTCTATCCCATGCTCAATGGATATATTTGGATTGGCCATGACATAATCCGATCTGACTATCCAAGATTGAAGAAAGCTTTTGCAGAAATCAATCAAGACCCTCCTGTGCCGAAAGATATAATTGATATAAGTCACTTTTTGATGTCCAAGACCAAGGTATTACTTCTTCTCCTTCTGTTAACTTTGTTGATTTTGTGATATCTTGATTATGTAACATATCTAACAAGGTTCTTTCATGCAGCTTGCCGGACTTGCGAAAATGATTGGATTAGGTAATCCAAGTCGGGAGTTGCACGCTTGCGACGTGAATATTAGAGTGCTATCAAGCGCCTTGAACGCGTCATGTCAATATATGTAAGTGAAGTTCTTATATAAGCGTATAATTCTTATATAAGCGTGCGTACGTGTAGAAGGAGATCCAAATATATATATATATCTCTGTTTGTTTGCAGGAGCAGGATAAGTTGAATAGCTGTGTGGATGGTCAATTCCATCCCGTTGTTTCTTTTTTGAAAAATGTACCACGTGTTGCGGAAGTAGACATTGCTGATGCTTTGTAAGAAATTCTTTTAGTTTATATTCTCTTTTTTTTTTTTCTTCTGTCTTCACTTTGACTCAAATATAAAATACTACTACACATCAATACAGAGAACATAAACGATGGATTTGTCTTGATTGTGTTTTTGTCTACTGTAATGTTACTGTTTCTCAGCGCTCTGATTAATGTTTTGGGAGGTTACATTTTTTCGGCTCAGCATAAGATTCGCAAGGAAAAGGGTGTGGAGCTTTCTGAATTGGATGAGCAAGTTGCTCAGGTTTTTGATCCTTATCCTAATTTCTATATTGGATTTAGGTTGCACTTAATTAGAGAATTGGTGAAAGTTGTAGAGTTTCTAATATCTCTGTTTATATTTTCTTAGGCTTTCTTTGATTTGGAGAATACCAACCAAGAACTGAAAAGTGAGTTGAAGGATTTGTACGTCAACTCGGCAGTGTGAGTGAACTATGATTGGATTGTTTTCTCTTGTTTTTGTCTACATTGTGTTGTTACCCTAGTAATAAGAAGACAACTGATGTTTGGGGCAACTTGAGTTGTCTTAAGTATGGACTATTGGTCTCTTTGGGTTATGTTGAGAAAAGAAGCTTTTCTATGTTTCAGTTACCGGTTTTAGAGTCAATGCACAACTGGTTAGCTTCTTGATGCTATCTTTGTCTCTCTTCCATATATGCTTAGGATGTGATCCTCATTGCTACAAGGAGGATTGCGAGGCCACCTAAGAAGGGCTCAGCTGCAAAGAGACCACGCAACCGTACTCTGACCTCAGTCCATGATGCCATTCTTGAGATGTTGTCTTACCTGCTGAGATTGTTGGGAAACGTACTATGCACAGACTCGACGGTACCAAAATCATGAAGGTGAGTAGAATCCAAAGGTCAGTATTATCCAAGAGGATGCTGCTGACGTTCTGTGAATTTAATATACGGAATTTGTGTGTGTTTAAAAAGGTTTTCTTGGAGCCTAAGGAAAGGAACAACACAGAGTACAAGCTTGAGGCTTTCTCTGCGGTTTACAAGAAGCTCACTGGTAAAGATGTGGTTTTCGAGTTTCCCATCACTGAGGCCTAAAGAGATGAAATCAAAACTTAGAGAAAGAATCTGTTGTGGTCCTCTTTTTGGTCTACTTTCAGACATTGGTTTTAATTCTTAAAATGTGTACGATCTTCGGATTAATTTTGAGTTTGATGGGAACGTCAAAATTATAGCTGTCCTTGTTGGTGTTTCTATGTTTATAACAGAGTTGTCTTCTTGGTGGGTTGAAACTGTAGAGCCTCTATCTGCATAGTGCTTTTGCACTCTAGCATCTTCGTGTAGACCTTTTATTTTAGTAGAATACACAATACAGTAGACTAGATGGAGTCTGTAGACCATCAATCGTTTGCCAGCGGTGATATCGATGTAGATGTGTTCTTCAGCGAATCGGTTATTTATCACCACGCTCCCTCTTGATATAGAACAGAGCTTTTTGGCAAGACATTCCTAAAATTTTATCCCAACTGTTTTAATATATACTAGAGTCTATATAGGATATGATAATTGTATCTATATGGTATACAAATGTGTATTTGATAGAGAAGATTCACATTATCACATTTGCAAATTTGAGAATATAGGATTGGCTGAGAATATAAGATTAAAAAACATCTACATGATTCCAATAAGTGTACGACCAACCTAATTATAAGAGTATAAACAAATGACAAACACCATGATATTTGAGTATTGTGGGAGCCAAATCTCACACCCAATGACCTTAGTGGTGGTCAGAAACGAATTTAAACTCAAAAACAAGTGTTTAGAGAAAAATGTGTATATTATTAATCTTTTGTCTTGAGAATCGGATGTCCCACTATGGTTTACAAACTTACAATGATAAATATTTATACTACAAGGTGTCATTGACTCTCGATCGATACAATTGTCCTATTGATGCTGATGTGAGAAAGTGGTTAGCGTATGCGGTTGATCGCAGGGTTCGGTGAACTATGGTTTCAGCTCATGTGGTCCGCAGAGCCTATTAGCTTGCCCAAAAACGTTTACACATGTGATACGCACGCTTGTGTCTCTCGGATCTTTATGACAAGGTTTTTGTAGATGTTTCTTTTTAACGTTTTTTTCTAATTAGTCAAGTTATCTAAACACTAATTAAGATCATGGTTTCATGGTTTATTGTTGCATTGATCGGGGTGATATGAATGATACAGAACATAGAAACCGGACATTAACCAACTATATCATGAACTCCGGCCGACAAGAGACCGGTCCTAATCGGTTTAAAAGTGAATCAAAAAAATCTCAACCCACCCACTAATAATTAATGCGTAATTACAAATTTACCCTCAAAGGAAAGTCAAAATTACACAACAGCGTCGTTTCTTTTCTTTCTCTGTACCTCGCCATTAATCTCCATAAATCGCGGTGCCTCTCTTCTCGCCTCTCGCCGTCTATTTGGAACGGAGGTTTGCTTCCACCCCCCTGTGATAATTCTGTATCCGATTGACGCAGAGTTCCGAGATCTCTGCTCTTAAACTCGATGCTCTTCCATTAGTCGCAAAGCGTAAAGGAAGATTGCTTTTTTTTTTTTTTTTTTTTTTTTTTAAATTTGTTTCTCTCTGGTTCAAAGCAAGCAAACTATGGGGTCGTCGTCTTGTGAGGTCATCGATATATCTACTAGTGCTCGGAGGATAGGCGTAGACAATCGTATCTCTCTCCGATTTTACTTCAGGATCGCAGATAATATCCTCAAACAGGTCACCTCGTCTTCTCCTACTCAGACTTTTTTTTAATTTTTGTTCTAATCAGACTCTATGGAGCTGTCTTTGTGTCTTTGGGGGTTTCTTTGTTCAGACCTGATTCTGTGCTCAGTGTAGTTGAATTTCCAATTCTTTTGCACAGTTAAAAGGTTTGATTGTTGTTGAGGTGCTATTGGTTATGTATTTGGCATATGTTCTGCAATGTTATAGCTGCTTCCTCGAGCTCTATTTTAGATATATCAGTTTCAGATTTGCAAGTTTGCTTATGATCATGGTGGACTCAGAAACTGGTTATGATGAAAAAGAAAGAGAAGAGAAATAATGGAATTAGTGCAAGTACATGCCACATTCATGTCCTGTAGTGGAATTTGGGATATCAGATGCTCATTTTTTCGAGTCTTGTTGTTATGTGTCTTAGTACTCTTAACATTTTGCTTTCTAAAGTCTCAATTTTATTGTTTTTACATTAAAATTTAGTTGTTGTTTCTCTGAAGGTCATTGTTTTAAGACTAAGTCATCTTGTTTAAGGTCTTTTTTGCTTGTCAAAGCTCCTAATTAATCTGCATAAATGTTTTGTAGGCCAATATATTTCGGGCAGAGAAGAATGTTATTGATTTATATGTCATGCTTCTGCGGTTTTCAAGGTGAGTATTATACTTTATATTCTTTATAGCGTCAGATCCTAGTACTTTTTTTTCTGAGATCAACTATGTTTTTTGGTTTTCTCTAGCTTGGCTCTTGAGACTATACCATCCCATCGAGATTACAGATCATCTCTAAAAAGCAACAAAGAGTATTTAAGAATGGTAATACGGTAATGGATATATATCGTTATGACCGTTTGGTTTTTCATTCAGTAGTTTTGATGTGAGCTTTTTTTATCTTGTGTAGAGACTATTGGATGTCTTGACGGAGCTGGAGAAGTTAAAACCAGTTGTACAGCAAAGGATCGACGAACTGAATCCCAAACTCGTACCACGATATAATGTGCAAGCTCATCCAGCAAATGGTTCCCTAGGCTGGTCTTCGGCCGTAAAACCATCGTTAAATAGCTATGATCATACAAAGGTGTGCCTAATGCTCTACTCTTGTTTGTCATGCATACATATTTCAATAAATTTGCATTGTTCTCTGTTCTTAATTCATTCTGGAACTTTTGGTTTCAATTACTAAAATAACATTATAAGATTAAAATTTAAGCTGCAGTAGATAAACATTCCCTGCTCCTTTCTATGTTTCTCTTGTTCGGCATAGGTAAGAAATCCTCCTGGACATAATTTTGGCTACATGGGTTCCAGGGGTCAACAATTCTTGAACGCTGCACCACTCGAAGAGCGTTTCCGAAAGATGTACGTCTTCAGTTTTGTTTCTCGAAGCTTTCTCTCAAGGAAGGATCTTTGTTGTATTTCTCACTGTTTTTCTGGTCTCATGGTCCTGTCTTATAGATTTTATTAACTTTATGATTTATCTAGGTCAGTGAACTTCCGACCAAATGAAGAAACCCTTTCCAAGCATTCTGTCTTGGGTCCTGGTGGACTTCGTGCACAGTGGCAGCCACCAAAGAATGATATAAAGGTATCACAGGATGCTTGGTTTTTTTCCATTATAATCCACTTTTTCACATCAAGCTGATGTACGTTGTGTTATATGATCCAGGTTCAATATCCAAGCAATATAGATTTTTCGCCAGTTGAAATCCCAAGGTTAGATTAACTAGCTTGTGTGTTCATTTCTTACATATTCCACTCTCTCCCTCCAAACTTTTTTGCTTGACTATCTCATGCCTATGTGTTCACCTTCCCTACTCTCTCTCTGGGAAATCAGCTTCCAACAATTCGTGTCTAGCAAACCAATGATAAGGAATGACAGTAATGATGAACCTGAAAGGCCAATAGTGGAATCAAGTTCTACATCTAGTGAAAATATCCAGAAAAATTACACTGAAGAGCTTTCTTCCATGATTTCTTTTGAAGAACCCGAAAGTGTTAATGATAACAGTCTCACTAGGCAACCTTCACCACCTCCAGTGCTTGCAGAAGTTCAAGACTTGGTTCCTGCTTTATGTCCTGAAGCTAGAGAACCGGAATGTAAGATAGAAAACTCTCTGCCAGATGAGTCTCTACGGTCGGAGTCTCCTCTTGAACTACATATTGTAAGTTTGCTATCTTTCTCCTATCTTTTTCATTATTCTGATGTCAAAGTTCATAAAAATATACTTAGGGCTGCATCAATTGCTTATTTTATTGTGTTCTGTAGCTCATCCTATGTAAACACTAGACTCATGTTGATGGGTCCAATTCCAAACACATATCATATATTTTCTATCTAACCTTGGGGTTTCAACACATAATATAGAACTAGTCTTTAGTTTTATTGCTACCTTGTCCGAGACTCTGAAAATATAAGATAGACCTAGAATAAGTTTGTAGACAACCACTGGCTCTATGTTCTATTATCCAATTGTCTTCATATTTTGAGAATTATCTTTATTTGCAGGCAACAACAATGATGGATACCTTCATGAGGCTTGCCAAGTCAAACACTAGGAAGAATTTAGAGACGTGTGGTATTCTTGCTGGCTCACTAGTAAGTCGTATTCAAATTTGAAAATGCGATATTGACATTTAGCTCATGAAAAAGGATCAGCAATAATGATATTTGTGAATCACTTGTGTGCAGAAAAACAGAAAATTTTACATTACAGCTCTCATCATACCAAAGCAGGAATCAACATCTGACTCGGTAAGCTTAGAGTCTTGTTTTTGTGTTTAAACTTAGTTTCTTCATAAACACATTCTCACTTATTTCTCGCTCTCTCTCTCAGTGCCAGGCCACAAACGAAGAGGAGATATTTGAAGTACAGGACAAGCAATCCCTTTTCCCACTTGGATGGATTCATGTGAGTAAATATGAATTTATATCTCTAGCTCTAACTGCTGTATTCTTGAAGATCAGTCTTTGTTATCTGTTAATATCATTTTTCTCGGTTATTTGGTCTCATAATATAATTGTTTCTTTACTAACTTGCTAATCACTATCTCCATTTCCTCAGACGCATCCGACACAGTCTTGTTTCATGTCATCCATTGATGTTCACACACACTATTCCTACCAGGTACGGACAAAACCTTTTAAAGAATTTGAGAAAGACTTTTACATATATCAACAATGGGTTTACACTCCTTCCTCATAAAGAAGTCATAAACCCTAACCCTTTCAATTACAATGTTTTCAGATTATGTTGCCAGAAGCTGTGGCAATCGTTATGGCGCCACAAGACTCTTCAAGGTATAATACACAGACAAAAGACCAAAAATTCATATCAGTTCATTAATTGATTCGAGAAACCCTAAAAGGATTATGTTTTTTTATAGGAATCACGGAATATTCCGGCTGACAACGCCGGGAGGAATGACGGTGATAAGAAATTGTGACCGGCGTGGGTTTCACTCGCATAGTTCACCGGCAGACGGAGGACCAATTTACAATACCTGTAAGGAAGTTTACATGAACCCTAATCTCAAGTTTGATGTCATTGATCTCCGGTAGCATCAGTTGTGCGTTTGAAAATGAAACTATCTATGTTCTCTACGATTGTAACAATTCCGTGTTTGTTTATATCCCGATTTTAAATATGATTTACATTTGTTTTTCATGTACAATTTTTTTTATGTTAACATGTGAATTCATGTAAAACTGAAAATAAACCAAGACAAATTACAATTATACTGTATAATGATTTGTACCATTGTTGGCATTTTTGTCATTAATCACTGTCCAGTTCAAAGTGTATATAATGTATGTTTTTAACAAAATCATTTCAAGACTAGCAAGTTAAAACTGCAACATCCCTCATGGCATCCATGGAGTTCCACTGGAATCAATCTTTATCACTCCCCCTTTGGTTCCGCAGACATCTTGTCTCTGTAGATTTCTAAGAATCCATCCGCAGCTAATGTTTTGGGCATATGCGATCCGAAACGCTTCCTCTGGAAAAGCTTATTAATATACTTGCAGATTCAAGGGGCAATGGAGGATACCGGCAGTGAAACAGCTACTTTTGCTTAATATGCAATGATCTTAGTTGCCTAGGCGTTGAAAGTTTCATCAGGTGGCATATCGTTAACCAAAAACATACAGTTGAGGCAGAGGTTGGACTTGGCCTGGTTCCGTTCTTTATGAATGTTGAGCTCTTACCATGCAACCAAAGGGAAAGTGCAAGAAAAGAGGACCTCAAGAATAGCAATAAGAAGTAAATGGGGGACATGTCATGTCTAATTTTCTAAAACCAAAGTTTTATCAAATAACTTAAAATAAGAATGGTTCAAGTTAGACTTGGCTTTTCAACTACCATTTAACAGATGTCTAATGTTGGTCATACCTTATTCCATTAATAAACTTATTTATTTTAAATCAGCTTTAAAATGTTAAAATATAGATGTGCACCAATCCCTGGTGTGTATATATAGATTTAGTATGACATTGGTGTTACCCACATCTTACTTATCTCTGACTTGAAAGTTAAAGAGTCTTTTATTTCAACAAAACTAGATATTGAGCATTTCATATGTAAAAGATAGGTTCTTTGAGATAGATATGAACCATTTTGTGTCTGATTGCGTCATCTCATCTGTCATTGAGTGATTGTGTCCAATTCGAAATATTGAAGCAACCTAAAAAGTTTGTAGTAAGTAACACTAAAAAAATGTGTACAACGTTCGAGAAAAACTCACACAACAATTTGCAGACACAATCAAACGAGGAAACATAACTGATCGAAACTCTGAACATCTCATATCATCTACTTCTTGTTCTTCTTCTTCTTCGTCTTATCTTTCGAATGGCGTAAGATCGATCCTAACCCAAATGTTGATGGGCCGTTGAGGACTGGAATGATGGAAAAGCTTCCTCCTCCTTCACCTTTCTTTCCTGCGTGCTTTTGCGGTCTGAACTGATACGCATTGCAGCAAGAGGACCGAGAAGAAGGCCTATGGTTGTTAACATCTCTCAGCATTGCTCTCTTAGAATTAGTAACCGAACCTGTAGAGTTGCTTCTAGTGAGCCGAGGAAACGAACATATCAGACTCTTCTTTATGTCGCAGTTTAGGCTCGAGCTTCTTTTGAAACTCCAAAACGACTTTGATGACTTCTCTGCTTCTGAGTCAGAGTTTGCTCCGCTCGCTCGCCCGTTGGTTTCTTTCTCGCTGTGTTTTGTGGGTAACGGTTGTGGCAGGGGAGGGGATGGAGAAAGGGAGGAGGTAATGGGAGGGAGTTCATACTTGTAGAGACGTTTTGGTACAGTGGAAGCTGCGGTTACATGGAAAGGAAGGATCATGCCGTCTGCAAAGATCTCATCGGCTGGTGAGGAATCTCCTGGATCAAAGTTGTTCGAGATATGGAACTCAAAGTCTGGGTTTGATGAATCTAGAAGAGTTTCGTCTCTTCTGATCAGGCCGGATGGTTCTACTACGGGTGGTGGTGCTATCTCGGATTGGCCAAGATCACTTGAGAAGGAAATCCGCTGGTGACTTGAATCCGTGCAGATCATAGTGAGAAAACCAAACAACAACAAAAAAAAGTCAAAGCGAGTGAAAATGATCTCCTTCAATGTCAAAACTTGTTCTTTTAGAAGATGAATATATCTTTTAGAAGTTTGAGTGAAAATGATCATAATGTTTTTAGAAGTTCAAATAAAACTCCTAAGTTGGTGGGAAGAAGTTGAAGTTTCGAATAAAATAATGGAAGGCGTAATCTGTCTAAAGATTGTGGTAAGCCACTCACTTCTATAAGGAGCAATTGCTTACATATATGTCATAATATCTAAATGTATTTTCACAGGGTTTGAATAAGTATGTTACCGTTACTATTGAGGGATCACCGTATCAAGTTAAGGATTAACACAAACTCAGCCCAATCTCATACTGAATTATCTAGATGCAAGATATCTAACTTTGTGAGAAAAATTAAGCAATAACTTACCTCAAAGAAGTTAAGAAGTTCTCCAGAAATGCGAGGTCAGGCTTTGCTAGTTGCTGGTGTTGGGTCAACCTTAGGTGATTTAAGGATATATTACATAGATTCTTGTCTGGAAACCTGTGAATCCCATCAAACAACATAGGATAGCACAAATATCATTGGTAATCATATTTAGATATTGTTTTCAAACCTCTGGCCAAAACAACACAAACTAATGCAACAGGAAACCAAAATAAGTCCATGAATAAGAAGCTTCTCTAAGGATTTTTCAGATCATTCATTCTCAGTATTAACATGTTTGCTTAATCCAGAAGAAAACAGCAACAAATAGAGTTTGTTTTTGTTGAGAAAGCAAGGGCCTAAACACTAAACTTCAGTGATAATAATCAAGTAATCTGGATATGCAACAAAGAAACCAACTTAACCTCAGAGATGTGAGTAGAAGCTTGTCCTGTCCTCAACAGACATTGCCCGATCTACCGTTGGGTGAAACAAGCAGCATGTTATTCTTGACATTAAGGAACCGAGCCGTGAAACAAACTCGAGAACAAGAAGTTTCTTATGTTAAGAAATGTTAGCCAACAATATATACTCGGCAACAATAAGAGTAGACTATATGGGACAAGACTGAAGAAACCTTTAAAAAAAAGTGAAGCAAACTGCATCATTGAAAAAACACAAACAGCTAGAGATAACAATTAGACTGGAGATGAATATGATGTTTACTAAACTAAACATTATCTGCTTGAAAGAGTGTTTCTTCATGGACCGGAACATTGCTAAAACTTGAGAATGTCTCAAAGTAGAACAAAGAACAGAGAGAGAGAGACAATGAAGCAACTACCATTACTAAAATTAAAAAAGAAAACATTACAATTAGTGAATGAATGATGGGATTACAAATTTACCAGTAATCCACTTTACAACAAACAAGAAGGGGGATTAGAAAACCATAACATATCCCGGTTATCTTCACAGGACCACCAGAAGCAAACATTGCTAAAACTTGAGAATGTCTCAAAGCTGAAACATTGCTAAAACTTGGGTACATATTCTTTGGGCTAGAAAAGTAAAGACCTTTATCACGTATCCTGAGCTCCTCCAGGTCCATTGTATAAATCAATCGTTACTTCTTCATTCAACCACAATCCTGGAAAAATCGTCTGCCAAAAACAAAAAGATAGAATTAGTAATCCAAACAAAAAATCAAACTTTTGAATTGAAAGTAACAAAAACTTACATTCAATTTCTTCTGAACAAGCCTAGGTCTCTTCTTAGGTCTTCTGGAAGGTTTTTTCCCAAAGGCAATGGAGAAGTCTTGTTCAATCTCTTCTCTCGTCAACGGAATTGAGAATTTCAGTTTCTCATCATCGTTCTCCGAAGAGATGATGGTGCTTCTCTTCACCCCAATTTCATTATTCCTACGAAGAGAAGAATCAATCGCCGGCGATTCCTCTCCTCCTGGTGGTTCACTACACGCAGCTCTCCTCGTCCTCAGATTCCACGGCCTAGCCGCCGCAACTACCTCACCGTTCTTCGCTCCGGATCTGGGTGCGTGAGCGTGATCGGGAGACGAAGAAGAAGGAGATGGTTGGTGATTGTGATGTTGTGGTGAATTTGATGATGAGGGTAGATTGACGCATCTGAGGTATCTCTGTTGACCCCAACGAAGATGAGGTAAAGGGAAGTTGTGAAGACGTTTGGATCTTTCAGGAGGAGGCTCCATTGTTATTGTTCTTCTTCTTCTTCTTCGTCTTCTTCTTTGTCTCGTCGGCCTTCGAGAGAGAGAGAGAGCAGTTCAAAGTTGTTTCGTATTTATTCTCAATGAGTTTATTATTTTGTTTTCCTTTTTTTTTTTTTTTTTTTTGTTCTAATGGTGTGCGAATTATTTGGGGGTAGCGTTTATATATAGGAGGGAGGGAAGGGACAAGTAGACTTCTTAAGCAAAAAGGAAATAAAACATCAAATAACAACTTTCAACTTTGTAAAAACTAAAAAGGAAAACAACAAAAACACAATAAGAAACCATGCTTAAAGGTTTTAAAAAATGGCAAGATTAAAATATGATGCATTATTTTTTTTTTTTTTTTTTTTTTTTCTATACATTGCAATCTTTATTTGGTTCCTCAGTTATGTTATTATGACCATAAAATACAAAAAAAAAAAAAATTGTTTTAACAATAAAAAAATTTGCAATGGCTTGAATCATATATGTGAGACATGTTGGAATTAAGCTAAACTTTAGGGATACTTGGGTTTGAGATTTTGTTTTTACCAATAACACCAAATTTGAAACGGTTTTGTTTTGATGGAATTGAAGAAATGAAAATAAAGATAGTGATCTAAATTTTTTTGGTTTTAAAATTGATTTTTATATTTAGTAAGAGTTATTTAAATTTGATGTATAGATTTGTGTGGTTTATTATATAATGTTTGATGTTTATAAAAATCAATTTCATGCTTTGTTTTCAATTATCTGTTTCTGATTCCATGCAACATAGATTTATTTTTTGTTTTCACGTATCCGTTTCTGATTCCATGCAACATAGATATTAAGCACAAAATTAAATTCTAAAATCTTGAGGCTAATATCTATTTCAACATATGATTTACTGAATAGATTTTAGTTTTAGATGAATGTAGCTTAGTCTTTTAATAGTTTTGGATGTGATTGATGCATCCATTCCAAACTCCAATTTCCATTTCATAACAGTCTTCCAAAATGTTTTATGAAACCATCAAGGCCCACTAATTTCTACTAAAGCCCATAAAAAGCCTTTTTCTCCTTTCACCCCTCTTTCACCTTCTTCAATTTCTTCGCCGAGATCGCGAGTTTCACGACGCCGATCAGCTTCAAAAACCCTCGGAATCTCATCTCTGCAACTCCCAAATTCATGTCATCTTCCAATTCCCAATCACACCTCTAATCCCTATTCACCAACCACAGTTTCTGCAAAACCACCAGAATCAATGTCGTCGTCTTCCACTTCTATAATGGACAACTTGTTCCAACGGAGTCTCGAGGATCTGATCAAAGGCTTTCGTCTCCAGCTTCTCGGTGAATCCAATTTCATTTCCAGAGCTTTAGAAGAGATCCGCCGCGAGATCAAAGTCACAGATCTCTCAACTAAATCCACCGCTCTTCACAAGCTCTCTTACCTCGCAGCACTTCACGGCGTCGATATGTCTTGGGCGGCGTTTCACGCCGTCGAAGTTGTTTCCTCTCCACGGTTCCAACACAAGAGGATCGGTTACGAAGCAATCACTCAGTCGTTCCATGAACAGACCTCGGTTCTGCTTCTGATCACTAACCAGGTTCGCAAGGATTTGAATAGTGCTAATGAATACGAAGTAAGTCTAGCTTTGGAATGTTTGTCTAGGATTGGAACTCATGACTTAGCTAGAGATTTGACTCCTGAAGTGTTTACACTCTTGGGTAGTAGTAAAGCTTTCGTTAAGAAGAAAGCAATTGGTGTGGTTTTGAGGGTGTTCGAGAAGTATCCTGATGCTGTTAAGGTATGTTTTAAGCGGCTTGTTGAGAATCTTGAAAGCTCTGATCCGCAGATTCTGTCTGCTGTTGTTGGAGTGTTCTGTGAGCTTGCCACAAGAGATCCTGGATCATGTCTTCCTTTAGCTCCTGAGTTATATAAAGTATTGGTTGATTCAAGGAACAATTGGGTTTTGATTAAGGTTCTTAAAATATTTGCTAAGTTGGCCTCGGTTGAGCCGAGATTGGGTAAGAAAGTGGCTGAGCCGATATGTGAGCATATGAGGAGGACTGTTGCCAAGTCCCTGGTGTTTGAGTGTGTTAGAACCGTGGTGAGTAGCTTGAGTGATCACGAAGCAGCTGTGAAACTTGCGGTTGCAAAGATCCGGGAGTTTCTGGTGGAAGATGATCCGAATCTCAAGTATCTCGGTCTTAATGCATTGTCGATTGTTGCTCCAAAGCATTTGTGGGCAGTATTGGAGAACAAAGAAGCTGTTGTCAAGGCTCTGAGCGATGAGGATCCAAATGTGAAACTCGAGGCATTGCATCTCTTAATGTCAATGGTGAATGAAGATAATGTGTCGGAAATCTCCAGGATACTTATGAATTATGCGCTTAAATCAGACCCATTCTTCTGCAACGAGATTATATTTTCTGTGTTATCAGCTTGCTCCAGGAATGCATATGAGATCATTGTTGACTTTGATTGGTATGTGTCTCTTCTTGGTGAGATGGCTAGAATCCCACATTGTCAAAGAGGGGAAGAGATTGAGCATCAGTTGATCGATATCGGTATGAGGGTTAGAGATGCTAGACCGCAACTAGTCCGTGTTTCTTGGGCACTTCTCATTGATCCTGCATTGCTCGGAAACTTGTTCTTGCACCCGATATTATCTGCAGCTGCGTGGATTTCAGGGGAATACGTTGAGTTTTGTAAGAATCCATATGAAACTGTGGAGGTGCTTCTGCAACCACGCACTGGTCTATTGCCCCCCTCCATAAGAGCTGTCTACATACATTCAGCTTTCAAAGTTCTTATCTTCTGTCTCAGGTCTTACTTCTCGGCCGAGGAATCCACTTTGTCATTCTCGGCTCAGGAGTTTAGTTCTGCCTCTTCATCCATGAATGCGTTCACATATGAATCTATATTGAATCTGGTGAATGTGATTGAGCTTGGTTTGGTGCCGTTATCTGGAACCCATGATGTGGAAGTGCAGGAGAGAACTAAGAATGTTTTAGGTTTCATTGGTATGATAAAGCAAGACCTAGCTGAGAAACTAAACCTCCAAGACAGTGAAACAGAAGTTTTTAGAGTCACTGCATTCATGGAAGATGTGTTCTCAGAAGAGCTCGGTCCTGTTTCTGCAACTGCACAAGATAAGGTTTGTGTACCGGGTGGGTTAGAGCTGAAAGAGAATCTCGGTGATCTGGAAGAGATTTGTGGGGAATTTCTTAAACCAGTGGATTCAGTTTCATACACGGACAAGATCAGCTTCTCTGTCTCCAAACTTAGAATCAGAGATCAACAAGAAGCCTCCTCATCTTCATCTCCTCCACATGAAGCTTCATCTCTGCTTGCTGAACACCGCAAACGCCATGGCATGTATTATCTTCCTTCTCAAAAGGACGATCCTGATAGCAACGGCACGCCGAACGATTATCCTCTGGCAAATGAATTAGCAAACGAGATATCCCCGGATTCATTTAACCCCAAGAAGAAACCGAATCAATCTAAACAGAGGCCTGTAGTAGTGAAACTAGAGGAGGGAGATGAATCAAGAAACCCTCCTCAAGCAAAATCAAATATAGAGACAGTTAATGATGATGAATCTTTGTCCCGAGCAATCCAAAGCGCTCTTCTGGTAAAGAACAAAGGAAAAGAGAAAGACAAGTCTGAGACAAATCCGAATTCGGGACAACAGGAAAAAGAAGAGAGCTCGAGAATAGAAGATCACCAGAACTCAGAAAAGAAGAAGAAGAAGAAAAAGAAGAAGAATGGAGAGAGAAGTAGTAAGCATAAATCGCGAGGGCGAAATGAAGTAGCTTCTGCTTCAGAACAAGTTATAATCCCAGATTATCTATTGTGAGTGAGTGAAATTAAAACCAGTTTGTGTTCTTTGAGAGTGTTTATGTGCATATACACAGAAACCAAACAAAATGTATTGTGTAATTCTTTTTGTGTATAGCAATTTTCATGTATTGGTTTCTCCGTTTCTGTTATAACTTGTAAGAGAGATCTGATGAAACCTTATTCTAAAAGGACAGACTTTTTCTTTTCTTTGTCATATATATTATAAGATAAGATAGAAACATACATAACATTTAGGTATGATGATGATGATCATCATCACCTAGTATTATTATAGATGGTACTGACACACTTTAACTAGTAATTAACCACTTCATAATCAGCGAAAACATGTCGCTAATTAATAAAACGTGATTAACAATCCTTTTTAACAGTTTGGGGTAGCAATCTGGCAACTGCTGGTGACTTTCCTTGCGTTAGGAGAGTTAATGTACTGGCGGAGGCTAGGGTTCCTCAAGTAGCCGCAAAGGCATGGCTTCTGCTCTCTCAGCTTAGCGCAGCATGCTTGTGACGGTGGCGAAGATGACGTCATCGCCGCCGCACATGGAGCCAGCTCCATCGGCGAGCAAGTTACCCCTTCTGCCACCGGGATTTTAGCCACAGTCACCAGGAGAATCGCCGCTGCGAGAGCTAAAACGGAAACCGACATTACCTTCACCATTTTTCTTCTTCTTTGAACTTTCTTTTATGTGTTTTGTGTTAGTGGTTGTTGTGTTTTCAGTATGTGTCTATAAGCTATCCCCTTCTATTTATAGAGAAGGAAAGTGTAATAAAGCTTTCTCATTCTATCTCTTTTGGGCGTTGTTTTTTTACTCAATTCTTTGTTAGAAAAATATTTGGTTTTCATGTGAATTTTGTTTGTTTGTTAAGAAAGATTGCTAGGTGGTGAGAGGGTGACACAGTGATAAGGCATAACATAATTTATAATTGAAAAATCAACCAAAATTGTGGTGAATGTAATTGAAAGAAAATCAAGAATTAGACAGCCTTTTAATCCTAAGCCAGATGATTTTTTATTTTATTTTATTTTTATGATATGTTCAAATTATTTTCAGGTTATATACTACAGTAGTAATTTACAAAAAGAAAAGGCTGGTCAACTAGATCATTCGATAGTATTTCTTTCTTTTCACCAAAATATTATTTTAATACATTTCACTCAAAATAAATAAACGCTAAATTAGATATGTATATTTTTTTGACGAATTCCTCAAAATATGCCATTTTAGTTTTTTTTTCCAAGGTAGCACAAAATTTTTATTTTCCAAAAATACCACAAACACACAAAAAGAAAATTGATTTTTAAGGATGTAAATTATTTTTAAGACAATTTTATATTTAGAGTATATATTTAGGGGGTAGGGTTTAAATTTTAAGATTTAGGGATCATTTTTTATATTAAATATTTAGTTCACTTTTGTTGTATTTTTGGGGGAAAAATTAAAAGTGGTGTTTTTTGAAAAAATAATTTCTGTGGTATTTATGTGAATTATACGTTTTTGTTTACTAATTATTTAATAAGTTAAATTTGATAAGAAAAAAATTGTTTTTGGGTTAAGAGTCTATTAAAAAGAATTAGTAGAAAAATACATAAAATAGACTTTTTGTAAAATGAAGATAAACTATAGAATAAGTAATCTGGCAAAAACAATTCACCACGTATAGCGATATTTATTTTCATTTTGTAATGCGTAGAAGAAGCGTGCGCTTCAATGTTGTATGTTGTTGGTAGTTTCCGGTTGTATTTTAAATTACTAAAACTCATTATTGATAAGTGTACATCCTACATAAACTGATACACATATATATATATATATATATATGCTTGTATAATATAATAAGCATTACAAAATGAAAGTTGTACCATTACACCAACTAAAGTATTCTTTAGTGCCAATCTTCTCTCTCGCACTCACTCACACAAACAAGTGAGACAACAAATAAGACATTAAAATTCGTAATTTTATACAACAATAGATATATGGCAGTATGGCACTAAGATTACCCACTTTGTATTGTTTGCAATTGCATGCACTTTAGACGACATATACCTACAAAATGGGTCCAAACACATTGTGATAAAAGCTTGCTTTTACATCATCACGATTCACGTCTAGTGAATAGGAGTAACAAGTTATCAGTTGCAATTTATTGCTTGCCATTTAATTTGTATGTACTTGTTTTTTTTTCCAAGTCTGTGGTGTATCAAATTATTATTTGGACTTGGTTTAATTCACAAACTTCATGGATTCATACATCCATTAATGATTTCTACATCTCACCATGACACCTACTAAATTTTACTTAAATATCTTATAAATGTCAAAATAGTTCACCGTGCCCAATATATTTTGTTCGATTGTCTATTATAATGATTTGGAACCAAGCATATGTTATTTTCATATAGATCATTTGCTTGGTTTAAAAGTATGAAACGAATTTAAACAAGAAAGAAGTTATGAATAGGATACATATTACTAATTTACGAAACTAGAATGTAAACCCTTTCCCAAATTATTCTCAGCATACATGGTGTTGTCAATTATTTTTGTCAAATATATAATGTTGTCAATATGGTGATGATGAATAGAAGAACAAAAGAGAAAACAATAATGATAATTCGATGCAGGCCACAAAAGATAAAAATGAACAAGTAATATTCCATGAGAGCTTTAGTTACGTCGGTCAAGTTCAACTCCCTCAAACCCGTCATTACTAAGTTACCCGAGTTCTACCTTCTTTCTTATCAAAGATGACATCTGCACTTTGGATAATTGCACATTGCTATATGTGGAAAAGAACTCCGGATCCCCTTCACGATGTAACATGGTAAATGTTCTCGATCTCTCTTTCTTCCGAAGAGGGATGCTTCTTGGAGCTTCGTTACTAGAAATCTTGAAATATCATGTGTGACTTCAAGTTAATTTGGATGAGATGTTCCATTTGGGTGGTTTAGGCTATCCAAAGATACCTATACCAAAACAGAATTTTCAGCAAATAAATTACCAAGTAGTTTTCCTTATTCTTTTCGTATGATTTATGATGTTTCATTAGCTCGAGACTATATCAGAACGCAAACTGGTAATAAAGCTTCAACATGGGATACTTGTACACCTCATGGCCTCTAATTCCTTTCCTTGGCCCTTCTAGAATATGAGAGTTGGGACTGTCCATCAACTTACTAACTACATTGTTGTTTAAGCTATTGCTTGAAGCTGGTGGTGCATTCCTCATCAACATTCAGACTACCAATTATTCAATTTTATTTCTCTTTCTCAACATGACGACATGACTTCAAGATCTACTGGTTACTAGGAAAAAAACCATAACTTTCCTCCAAGCTTTACAAAATATTAATAATGTATTAGTAAGAGTATTTTCGTTATTTTAGGTCTATACTTGTGTTGTCCTAAATGTATACTTTTTGTAGTCGTCTCTCTTTATTATCAGGAATAGAAAGCGGTAAAACTAGATATGGAGAGAATTTATAAATTTCCGATTTTTTATTTTATTTTAGATCATCTTTAGTGGTTCTCTATTTTTGCCAGTAAACTCTATTCTAAAGTAATTTTTGCTCCAATCTATTTTTATTTTCACTTCTATAATAGAGATTGCTGTTTTTTTCTTTATATATAGAGTAACTCTAGTTTTTTCCTCTATAAATAGAGTTGAACTATTTTATTTGCAAAGTAGTTTTTTTAATCTTTAACTTCTTTTACTTATGACCAAAATAAACAAAATAAATATTTTTAAGAACTAATAATATAAATTTAAGTATAGATATTTATTCTAAAATGTTGAGACTACTATTTGCAAAAGATAATTTATATAAATAATAAAATTTATTTTTCATTTGTTCCATAAAAATTATTTAAATACAACAAAAACTAATAATTTAATAATGTGAGAAAAATACATTAATGCTGATGGTTAAAAATCTAGTATATTTTATAATTTTTGTATGATGTGATGCTCTTTATAATAATAAATTCTTAATTTAAATAAAAATAATAAGTTTATGAAAATGTTACAAAATTTAAAGAAAAGTGGGTTATTTAACAATTTTTATAAATAAAAGGTGTTAATTGTAAAATAAAATTAATACCTATTTGGAATATGTTTTTTTAGAGGAAAAAATAAGGAAAACTATTGGAGCAAAACTCATCTCTATTAGAGAAATCCTCTATTATACAGGGAAAAATAGGAAAACCCATTGGAGATGGTCTCAGTGAAATATATAACATCTAAAAGAGAATGTATCTCTTACGTTTAGAGTGAAACACTGTAAACTGTGTGCTTTTTATTTTTTTTATTTCAAAACTATATTTTGTTCATGTTTTTGAGTTTCAGATTTGGGATCTAAATTTCTAACAAATAATTCTACAAAAGTGTAACTCCTCTCTAGTTATTGGTCTCTCATTCTCAACATGTTATCCTCTTCTTCTTCGGATTCATCAATTAGACGATCATTCATGACCGTTGGCTTAAACATGAAGTCAACTTGAGGAATAAGATAATTCTTATCTAACCGAGTTATGGTTAAGAGATAAGGACTTAGGATGTTAGGAGTTATCTAACATAAGTATCTTCCTATTAGGATTAGGAATAAGGTTTTATATATAAGGAGATATCTAGTTGTGACATAACTTATGATTTGAGAGAGAGAGGTTGTAAGGCTTAAGTTTTGAGAGAATTTTCTTAAGCAATAAAGAAGGTGTTCTTTGAGACAGTCTTGTGTTCTTAAATCAGTTACAAACAATATTTGGTATCAGAGCTAGAAGAAACGATGGCAAAAAATGAAGATGTTGAGGCTACCTCAAGTTCGAAGAAAGGAGGCGGACCTTCTTCAATCAAGTGCCCCATGTTAACCTCTAGCAACTACACCGTCTGGGTGATGCGAATGAGGATTCTTCTTCGTGTAAACAAGGTGTGGGATGTCATAGAAACAGAGGATGATGACGCTGATGTCAACGATATGGCTATGGCCTTGTTGTTCCAATCGATTCCTGAATCTTTGATACTTCAAGTCGGCGAGTTAGACAATGCAAAGAAAGTCTGGGAAGCTATCAAGAGGAGACATGTCGGTGCAGAACGAGTCAAAGAAGCTAGACTACAAACGTTGATGGCAGAGTTCGACCGTCTAAAGATGAAAGATACAGAGACCATCGATGACTTTGTAGGGTAGCTATCAGAAATCTCATCAAAGTCAGCTGCTCTAGGAGAAGACATTGAAGAACCTAAGCTAGTCAAGAAATTCCTTAAGAGTCTTCCTCGGAAAAGGTATATTCATATTGTGGTGTCGCTTGAGCAAGTGTTGGACCTCAACAAGACAAGCTTCGAGGACATTATGGGGCATTTAAAAACATACGAAGGACGTATTACCGAAGAAGAAGAGATGCAAGAAGATCAGAGCAAGTTGATGTATTCAAACTCAGAACCTTAGCAACCTCAAGTACCACAAGCAAATCGCGACTTTAGTAGAGGATATTATGGAGGATACAGAGGCAGAGGTCACGGCGGACGTTTCAGAGGCAGAGGTCATGGAAGATTCAATGGAGCTAGAGATCTGTCCGAAATTGAATGTTTCCGATGTAATAAATTTGGACATTATGCTTCAAAGTGTCCCTGATCGGTTGCTCAAATTGCAAGAAACACAGGAAAACGACACAAAAGATACGGAAGACGCAGATGAGCTCATGATGCACGAAGTGGTGTTCTTAAATGAGAAGAAGGTGGTGCCAAGCAAATATGAAACAAGTGATGAAGAAGACAATACTTGGTACCTTGACAATGGGGCTAGCAACCACATGACAGGAAATCGCAGCTACTTCTCATCCTTGGACAATACTATCACCGAAAAAGTAAGATTTGGTGATGATTCTCTCATAGACATCAAAGGGAAAGGAACAATCGAGCTTGTTGATATGAATGGTCAAGCGAGAACAATGACTGAAGTATATTACATCCCAGGCTTGAAGAGTAATATTATTAGTCTTGGACAGGCCACTGAAGCTGGTTG
Organism: Camelina sativa; assembly: GCF_030686135.1. Lineage (NCBI taxonomy): Eukaryota > Viridiplantae > Streptophyta > Magnoliopsida > Brassicales > Brassicaceae > Camelina > Camelina sativa. The sequence goes on along the minus strand of NC_141896.1, from coordinate 34,093,833 downwards.
TGAAGTAAGGATGAGAGGTGAACACCTATTGATGTATGATTGTAATGGAAGTTTGCTTGTCAATGCCTCTAGATCAAGAAATCGACTATATAAGGTCTGCATGAAGATAAATGACAGACAATACTTGAGCTTGACAACATTGAGTGACTCTAGTAGGTGGCATGCACGTTTAGCCACATAAACCATGAGACATTGAAGTCAATGATGGAAAGGGAACTTGTTGCAGGAACTCCATATGTCAAATTTGAAAAGGAAATCTGCGGGTCTTGTCTTTTGGGAAAACAAACAAGAAGAGTATTCCCCAAGGTTACTCAATTTTGAGCAACAAAAGTACTTGAGCTCATCCATGGAGATTTATGTGGTCATATTACACCGAGTACGAAGGCTGGAAATAGATATATCTTTGTTCTTATCGACGATCACTCGAGGTATATGTGGACAATATTGCTGAAAGAAAAGAGCGCTGCATTCGAAAAGTTCAAGAAGTTTGAAACTGTGGTCGAACGAGAATCTGGGGAGAAGATCAAGAATTTCAGAACGGACAGAGGATGAGAGTTCGTGTCACATGAGTTTGACTCTTTTTGTGCCATCTCAGGAATTAGGCGACATCTCACAGCTCCGTATACACCACAATAAAATGGTGTTGTGGAACGAAGGAACATGACGCTATTGGAGATGACTAGGAGTATTATGAAGCACATGAACGTCCCAAACTTCTCGTGGGGAGAAGCGATCAGACACTTAACGTATTTGTTGAACATGGTAGCTACAAGAGCAGTCAAGGACAGAACTCCATATGAGGTTTTAAGGAACAAGAAACCAAATGTCAACCACCTACGTATTTTTGGATGCATCACATACGCAAGAGTGGGAACACCACACCTCAGGAAGCTAGATGATAGATCACGCAAACTGGTACACTTAGGAACAGAACCAGGTACAAAAGCTTATCGACTACTTGATCCTCAAACGCATAAAGTAGTAGTAAGCCGTGATGTTGTCTTCGATGAAACAAGAGGATGGAACTGGAACCGAAGCAGTCAAGAACAAGATAGAGCTGGAAGTTTCACAATCCAGCTTGGAGAGTTTGGAAACCATGGAGTAAGAGGGTTTGATTTGAGTAATAGTGTCACTGGAAATAGTGGAGAGAATCCAGAAACTGCAGGTTTCGAAACAAAAGCTGGAACCGAAACAGAGGACAATGTTGGCGAAGAGCAAGAGAATGCAGAATCTGATTCAGATTCTAGTGGTAGAGGTGAAGTGAACGATGAGGATGAAAAGGAAAGTAGAGAACAAGGACAATTAGTGCTAAGAAGATCCAGCAGAGTGATCACTAAGCCTAAATATCTTAATGACTATGTGTTGCTTGCTGATGAAGAAGGAGAAAGGTTGCTAATGTGCTTAGACAATGAACCACAGGATTATAATGAAGCAAAGGATTCCAAGAATTGGTTACAAGCGTGCAAGGAGGAGATATGTTCAATCATAAAGAAAAAGACTTGGGATCTTACTGAGCTACCACATGGAGCAAAATCTATTGGATTGAAGTGGGTTTTCAAGCTTAAAAGAAATTCTGATGGGACAATAAACAAATATAAGGCTAGGCTGGTCACAAAAGGCTATGTGCAGAGGTATGGCGTTGACTTCGAAGATGTGTTTGCTCCTGTTGCACGGATTGAGACAACTCGTCTCCTTATCAGTCTCGCTGCATCTGGAGGATGGGAGATACACCATTTAGACGTTAAAACATCATTCCTTAATGGAGAGCTGAAGGAGACGGTTTATGTATCACAACCAGAGGGGTTCGTAGTAGAAGGGAGTGAAGACAAGGTTTACAAGATGTCGATGACATATTTGTCTCAGGAACGAGCTTGAGAGTCATAGAGAATTTCAAGAAGGAGATAGCTACAAAATTTGAAATGAGTGATTTGGGAATTTGAACTTACTATCTTGGAATTTAAGTGTGTCAAACACAGGAAGGAATCACTCTGAATCAAGAACGATACGCCTTGAAAATCTTGGAGGAAGCTGGAATGAAGGACTGTAATTCTACACAAACACCCATGGAAGAAGGTTTAAAACTGTCGAAAGCAATGAAGGAGAAGGATATTGATGGAACGAGTTACAGAAGGATCATAGGTTCACTTTGCTACCTATTGCACACACGACCTGACCTATCATACTGTGTAGGTGTCTTGAGTCGCTACATGCAGAATCCAAAAGAGTCACACAGAGCGGCCATGAAGCAATGTCTAAGGTATTTGAAAGGGACGACTTCACTGGGATTGGTGTTCAAGAAGTCAGCTTCAAATAGTGCAAAGCTTGTTGGTTACAGTGACAGTAGTCACAACGTAGACCCTGATGATGGCAGAAGCACAACTGGGCATGTGTTTTACCTCGATGGGAGTTTGATTACTTGGTGTTCTCAAAAACAGGACACAATTGCTCTCTCTTCGTGTGAAGCAGAGTTTATGGCGGCGACTGAGGCGGCGAGGCAGGCGATATGGCTCCAAGAACTTCTTAGTGAGATTACCGAGCTACCATGTGAGAAAGTACTTATCCGGATAGATAACCAATCTGCTATTGCTCTCACAAAGAACCCGGTGCTCCATGGTCGGAGTAAACATATACACACTAGGTACCATTTCATTAGAGAGTGTGTAGAGAAAGGGCAGGTCGAAGTTGAACATGTTCCCGGGGAGGAACAGAAAGCAGATATCTTAACAAAAGCTTTGGGAAGGACCAAGTTCAAGGAGATGAGAGATCTCATTGGAGTAAAGAACATGAGCAAGCAAGACTTCAAGCTTAGAAGGGAGATTATTGGCTTAAGCATGAAGTCAACTTGAGGAATAAGATAATCCTTATCTAACCGAGTTATGGTTAAGAGATAAGGACTTAGGATGCTAGGAGTTATCTAACATAAGTATCTTCCTATTAGGATTAGGAATAAGGTTTTATACATAAGGAGATGTCTAGTTGTGACATAACTTATGATTTGAGAGAGAGAGATTGTAAGGCTTAAGTTTTGAGAGAATTTTCTTAAGCAATAAAGAAGGTGTTTTTTGAGGCAGTCTTGTGTTCCTAAATCAGTTACAAACAATAATGACATGCCTGGCAAGCAGAAAACTTTGAGCTTTGGAAGGAGACACACTAAAGGATGCATAAGGGAATGTCTCACACTCATTATCTGACCTTCCAAATTGTGTGAGAAACAAGACATCTACTTTTACAAGACAAGGTTCAAAATGGGGCTCAAACATTCTCCAAACTTGGTTCCTTTCATGAGAGGCTTTCTCCTTCTTTTTCTTCTTCCTTTTCTCTCACATTTTTTACTATTTCTTCTTTGGGCCGATGCAACTTAGGTTGTAGAGGTCACCTTTTCAATAAACTAGCCCTACAATAAACCACAAAAGTTCTTTTTGTAGTTCTATCTTATTAACAGAAAACCTTTTAACCAAAAAAAAACCATTTGCTAGCGCCAAGGGTTCGATCTTCTTCTCTTATGTGCTGTGTTCTTTATTTACAACATTATTGTTTACATTTTTAAAACATTATCTTACGTACATATTATGCCAAGAAATTTAAAAACATTATCTTATAAGGTATATATATATATATATATATATATATATATATATATATATATATATACTAGAAGCAGATTCGCGCGATGCGCGAGATAACTTTATAATAATTTTAACATATATTAGATTTATTAAAATATTTAAAATTTTATATTTTGTGTTTCGATAAATTATCTTATGTTTTTGATTTGTTTTGTTTTTAAATAAATATTCTCAGTCACTTAAAATGAATGATTATTCATTAGTTAAGCATTAAACTGAAAATGTTAATATGAAAGGTTACTTTAAAATATTTAGTCTGTATCTTATAATATATAGAGCTCTTCATGTTTTGATGCACAATCAAGACGTACAAACATTTTTTACGTTGGGAAAAGAACATTGATTACGTATAAAATAAAATAAAATGCGGCTGAGCATGGACATTATGTGTTAGTTTGTCCGCTTTTAACATAATCTATAAAACATCAATATCTTCTAAAACCAGACACCTCCAAGAAGGACAAGACAATAGCTTGAATTTCTCAAATAACCTTTTCTTTTGCAGAAACTCATAATCTTCCTTCATTCTCTGTGTAATTAATCTCATTAATTAGATAACTAAAGGTAGCATAAATAATTTTGATATTTATATATTACCATCATGCTTCACACATACTTAAAAGTTTTATTATTATAATTTAAATGTTTTAGCAATTAAATATTTTAATCTTAATGAATTATACAAATGACTTCAAATGCATTTTTGTCCTAGAAGTAGAATTCTCTTTCTGTTTCTTGATTAATTGCATTTGAAAAAGAAAGTTCTCTGTTAGATATTTCTATATTTTTATCACGTACTTTATATCTATTGAACATACTAATTGCAAACTGAATTTTAGTTAAGAATTGAGTAAAATTGTTATTAATATATATTGATATATTATTATATCAAATAAAAATTGCTTTTTGTGTTATACTTTTCTGTTTATATATATATATATGTTGTATTATACTCAAAATGACCAACGAAAAAGAGTAAAAACATATCATCGTATTATCGAGTTACTTTTTAGTGTTAACAGCATAACCTAAGAGAATATAAAATAATTGTTCACCAGATAATCTTATTTTTCTCTTCTATTTTTATTTCTAAAATTATGTTATGGATGGAACACGACAAGAAAACAGGCGATTAGGCGATTAGCGACTACACTATTCATCGCTTTGTAGTCGTAAAAGCTGTGGTTACGACTAAATAGCGACTAACGCAAGCAGTTGGAGATCGAGAGTCGCGAATTAATGTAGTCGTATATATAGTCGTCTTTTTGCGACTACTCTACGACCAAAACCTGTAGTCATCATATTGTCATAAGGTCGTCGTTTCGTAGTCATTAAATTAGTGACTATTTTACGACTAGAGTGTGATTAAGTACCACATACAAGTGGTCTTCTTACTGTTGTTGGTTTTTAGTCGTATAATTGTGTGGCGACTAAGTACTGACTGTGGATTTCGTAGTCGATATATAGTCACTTATTTTTGATTTAAGAATCTGAATGTTGCATATACTAATTTCCCTTTTTTTCTTCCTTTCATTCTTGTTTACCAATTTAAATTGAATGATTCAAATTTGGAAAGACATAATATCAAAATATTGAAATATTGAAATACACGGTACATGTTCAAGTTACAGAAATAAAAAACGGTCATAAACACAATCTGAAAGTGGGAATGAGTTCATCCAAAAAAGAGTGATATAGGTCATCCAAAAGAAGAGATAGAGTTCATCCGAAAAGAGTGAGATTGAGTTCATCCAAAAAGAGTTAAGACAGAGTAACCTATTAAGCAGATGTTGATGGAGTTGGAGTTGGGTCATTTTGGGGAAGAGGTTATGTGGTTGTCTCTTTAGCTGAATGGCTTGCAACGAAATTCTGAAATGGCGGATCACATTCCCTCAGAAACTCCTCCACGACGGAGAATTGGTCAATCTTGTCCTTCTGGGCAGCAATAACTTTGGATTGCTCAGCTTCACGCGCAGCAATTTCTGCATCACGCCACTGCAGTTGAGCAGCCTGTTCTTCTATCATGCGTTGAGCTTTCTTTAACTGTTCTTCGAGAGCCACAAAGGTAGAAGAGCCACATGCTTGCTTGTGCTTTCCATTGACAAGGCAGTCCTTGAGGCTTCCAACTCCATAAGGTGTTCCTCTTGAATCCTTCTCAGTGGACTTGAAATAAGAGAAAAGTTAAGATTTGAGGATGACAAATTAAACTCCAAGACTATAAATGTGTATTGGTTTTAAAGAAAAGTAACCTCAAGGAAAATTTATGTATATTCTTCTGTTGTGAGGTCCCGTGGCCGTGATTCTCCATCTGACACAGCAAAAGACTCCGCCTCGAGCTGAGACAACCTTTCTTGAACAGTCTTCTCATATGTTTCTGCAATCTTCTCTGCCTTCCGATCAACATATGTACCATCAGGCTTTGTATGTGCCTTGATAAAAACCTCACCAAGTCGGACTTCTCTTCCCAATTCCTCAACCTGCAATGTTAGCAAAGAAACAGAGATTAACTAAAAAAAAATAACAGCTATGTAAGAATTGAAAGTGACAAAAATAACAACTACTTAACCATTTCGTCTTGAAGCTGTTGATATGACTTTGGCCCTGAGAGGTGGACGTGAGGACCTAGGCCGTTATGTTCAGACATACGGGCATCAGAGTAGGTTTTACTCTTTTGTTGTGCTTCTTCAGTGTCCTAGTAATCCTCCATCGTTCTCCAGAGAGTGTTTCCAATCCAGTTTGGTTGAACTCGACTAGTCCTCACAGTGCTAACCATGTCTTTGATCCGCTTTTGACTGATTTCCTCAAAATAAGCCTGAACAGTCCCAGTTATCAAAGGATCCCAAGTGTGGGTTTTCTAGAAAAAAAAAGGAGCTATTGTGAGTGAAAAGAAGACATGTAAAGCTATGTACGAAGGCTTAATGTGAGTGAAAAGAAGACATGTAAAGCTATGTGACATAAATCCTTACCGTGAACTCAAGGAAGTATCTCTCTTTTTTTTCCCGCGGCAAACATGTCCAGCTGTAGAAGGGACCTTCGTATTTGTTTAGAAGAATTTTAGTAATCTTCCGAACAAGTTTCGATCCTTTGTCGCGAGTAAACCTCCATACACATGAACCAATAAAACAAGTAAGTAGGTTACTTAAAAGCTCCATACATATGAACCAAAAGAAACAATAAGCATAAGCACAAGACAAAAAACACCATTGTTAAAGACACCATCGCAAAAAACTATATTGCAAAAAACACCATTGCAAAAGAAACAATACGCATACGCACGAGTAAACCTCCATACACATGAACCACAAGAAATAAGATCAATACAAGAGGTATCAGTTGTTGCAAAAGAAACACTACGCATACGCACATTCACAAAACATTGACTCCTCAAGACAAAAAACACCATTGCAAAACATTGACTTACCAATTTCTCTTCTAACATTCACAAAACACCATTACAATACATGAGAAGAGGAAAAATCATACCATTGGGTGTTCGGTATGGGTGTGGGAGAGAGGACCGTGGTGAACTTATCCCTGTTTGGTACCAGAAGCAGGGCATTTAGAGCCTGAGCCACGTCCTCTTGGAGTTCCGGCAACACCGCAGCAGTTTCTTCTTCGAAGTTTTTGCCTTGAGACGATGGATGCGATGGATGACTACGAGTCTGAGAGAGTTGAACTGGAGAAGGCGGAGGGTCATCTTGAAGAGTTGCATGAGTTGCTGGATTGTAGTTAACTTCTTCTGAAGGAGACCGGCGTACTTGAGGTTGAGGTTGGCGAGTAAAGGAGTCCTGAAATAGTTGTTGAGGCGGAGGATAGTCCCGGATCTGGGATTGCGTTGGTTGTCGTGGCAAAATGGGGACTTCTTCTTCAGGTGTCTGCTGCGGAGGAGGAGCTTGGACTGCCGGCGTGAAGTCGTACTGACTGGGTAGATTGGTAGGCCGTAGTCTTGACCCTCCGAGAATCTAAGAAACATTACGAACAAGTTTTCTCTTTCTTCCTCGATTAGGCATCGTGTGATGATTGAGAAGAGAGACTGAGAAGAGAGAATGACGATTGAGAAGAGAGACTGAGAAGAGAGATAGAGAAGAGAGAATGAGAGGAGATGAGTTATGCGGTTTTAGGGTTTCGTGGAAGAGAGTAAGAAGAAGATAGGTTTTGTCGAAGAGAGTAGGAAGAAGATAGGTTTAGAGAATGTAATTGGATTTGGCCTAGCTCAATTCAATTGTATTTGGGCCTAGTTTTAGATTTTGAAATAACTAAATTAAATAAATTTATAAGTAAATAGTTTTTGGAAAAATTAAATTATATGTAAATAATTTGATTTTATGGTTTATGAATTAATTTCTAAAATTAAGAATTGAAAGTTCAAGATTTAGAGTTTATAATATAAGTTTTAGATTTTATAATATGTTATATCAATTAGACTTTCTTATGTAAGTATTAAAGCTTAGTTTCATGTATATATATAATAATGGTTCAATTTTGATTTTATGGTTTATGAATTAATTTCTAAGATTAAGAACTGAAAGTTCAGGATTTAGAGTTTATAATATAAGTTTTATATTTTATAATATATTATATTAATTAGACTTTCTTATGTAAGTATTAAACCTTAGTTTTATGTATATATCCAATAATGGTTAAATTTTGATTTTATGGTTTATGAATTAATTTCTAAGATTAGGAATTGAAAGTTCAAGATTTAGAGTTTATAATATAAGTTTTTGATTTTATAGTATATTATATCAATTAGACTCTTTTATGTAAGTATTAAACCTTAGTTTTACGTATATATATATATATATATATATATATATAATAATGGTTAAATTTTGATTTTATGGTTTATGAATTGATTTCTAAGATTAAGAATTGAAAGTTCAAGTTTTAGAGTTTATAATATATTATATCAATTAGACTTTCTTATGTAAGTATTAAACCTTGGTTTTATGTATATATATAATAATGGTTAAGTTTTGATTTTATGGTTTATGAATTAATTTCTAAGATTAAGAATTGAAAGTTCAAGATTTAGGGTTTATAATATAATTTTTAGAGTTTATAATATATTATATCAATTAGACTTTCTTATGTATGTATATATATATAATAATGGTTAAATTTGGAAACTTTTATCATAAATCGCATTTTAGTAGCTAAACTGATGACTATTTAGCGACTATTTGTTAGGTATGCGATGTAGTTATTAAGAAGTCGCTAAATTACGACTAAAATACTGACTATATTATGTAGTAGGAAAAAGGCGACTAATATACGATTAAACATTTGTGGTCATAAAATAGTTGCCTCCTAGTCGCTACATAGTCGCAAAAAATGACGACTACATATGTAGTCGCCATTTGTAGTCGCTTATTTCCTGTTTTCTTGTAGTGGAAGAAGAGATAACTCAAATCTTCCTACTTCTCAAAGACATTGTTTTTCTCTCTCTTTCCATCCGTCTCTTTCTCTAGAATGCAACTGGGATTAGCTTAGGGTGATCTTTGGATCTTTCGACTTGATAAACACGTTGTAGACGTGAGTCTTGTTAAATGTGTATTGATGAAACTTACACACATGGTCATATCCAATTGTCTTGCTCTGCTTGCGGGTAACCACTATCATCACATCATCAATAATAGATCATGGCTAGGATAAATAATAGAACATATGAGAAGAGAAAATAAGTGTATAACCCAAACAATAATGTTGTGAAAAGAAATTAGATGTTAATTATATTTTAAGAAAATAATTAAGACAAAATTGTGTAAGAAAATAAAAACTGAATTTGGAAGAATCACATGGCTTTGGAAACCCATATCATGAGATATATATATCACCTAGACGTCCAAATCTTCCTCGACCCTAAACGCTAAACCATCGCAAAACCTTTCTCATCAGAAGTCATAACCTATAAATAAAATAAAGGACTATGAAAATGCTTATCGGAAACAAAGTTAATAAATACATACAAACACAGTTGTAACGTTAAGGAACAAATTTAAAGTAATAGTATTCGAAACAGTTAATATTTGTTTAAACTCATTTTCATGGGTGAAACATACAAACACTTGTATAAAATATAGCATGGGTAATAAGTAGCATAAATATTGTGACTAAGATATAAAATCTATTAGGGTTTATGAATTATGATCTAAAACTAAAATTTTTATATGAAAAATGTATCAAATGGATCAAAAGAAAAACAAATTACAACATTGATATACAAAATAGGCATTCGAAACAACATTTACCAACATTTACAAGTGAGAATGTGTTATGTGTCGAAGACCTTCTTTATTTAACTCTTTCTAATGAATAACCACATTTCACATGTTCACTTCTATATATGCTCTAAAATTTTGGCTCAACTTATTTATTTCAAAACCTACAAATGTCACATAAAGAAAAAGTTAAATATTACAAAAATTTAGAAAATTATGTGAGAGGTAGAATATGATGTTTGATGAAGATTTTGTCTAGCTATTTATAGATAAATTTATAGTAGTATGAGAGATTTTTCAGTTTTTTTTGGTCAAACATCATGGAAGTTATGGTTACATTTCAAAGAATAAATATACCATAGCTTTTGTCTGTGTTTTTAATTTTTTTCAAACATTGGGAGTTACATTAGAGAATTAATATGCAATAAATTGTGTTAATGATTACTATTAAAAAAATATATCATATTGTTTTATATCTTGAAATTCTTTTAGAATAAATTGATTTGGTCTTTTGGCACAAAAACTGTGAAACAAATATTATACTTTTTTGTCAAAAAATAATTATTATAATATTATAATTTTTTATAGCTTGAAATTAGTAAAGAATTTAGTAACCATCACATTATATTTTTCCAAAATTATGATATCCATCTTTAAATCTTTAATTATCGGAAATTTGTTTTTCCAAATTTATAATATTAATATTTGATTCTTTTTTTATTGCAAAATTATAATGTTATGGTAATTATATAAAATATTGATAAAGGATACCTATGCAAAATTATAATCTTATGTCAATTATATAAAATATTGATAAATGATATCTATATATAATTACTAAAAGGACATTGTATAAATGTCAATATCTTTTTTAGCACAGAAATATTATTTAAATTTAGTGAATATGAAAATAATGTATGTACTTTTGAGAAAAATAAATTAAAAGAATTTAATAATTGGGAAGTGGAGACAAGTGTCGAAAATATACGCTGCCAAATGTCATCGTGTTATGCAAAGTTAGGTGAAAACCTTCTCATATTATCTATATATATATATATATATATATATATAAGGGTCTCCATGGGGGTTATGCAATGTTTACCTCTCTAAGAGGGTTGTCTTTATCTCTCGAACAGGTTCGTCTCTAACTCCCATAGGTAGAGTGTTGTGTTTATTTCTCTAACAGGTTCGTCTCTAAATCCAATAGGGTGTCCTCATTGCTTAGGCTTCATTCCCAGTAAATCTCTAATTCAGCTTCATCTCGGTCTTCCCCTTATGGTTCTCGGAAAAATTCTCTTAAACTTTGGTTTCTTTGGCAAAAAACCCCCATGGAGACCCTTAAATTAAAATCCATTAGAGACTCACCCCCTATTTCAAACCTTCTCATATTAACTATATATATATATATATATGGGCTTCTTGTCCAGAATGCCATTTTCGGCCCAAACTTTGTGGATCTGCCACTTCTTAACGGAGCTTTTGGATTTACCACTTTGTTCTCAATTTTGCCCTCCATTGATGCGCGGGATAGTCAAAAGGTTTCAAAAGAAAAATTAGGTTTTCCGGGCAGGATTTGGGAATCGTATTTCTCTGGGCAGGGGGCTGTTCAGCGATACGATTGTTGGTACTGTGGATTTCTTGACTTTTGTGACTCTGTGTCCGTAGGGTTTCTGTATTTTGTGGATCTATAAAATGTGGTGGAAAAATAGAGGATATGGTAGAGGCACTTGTTTATCGTGGATATTGGGGAAAAAACTTGTAACACATTTTCCAGACAACAGCCGAACTCTGTTTCGGTATTAGAAGCAGGACTTGTGAGAGATCAATGGATCCGCAGGTAACTTGTCTTCTCCCTCTGTTATACTATATTTTCGTATCTCAGACGAACTACTTAACCCACAAGTTTGTAGTTTATGTGGTAGGGAATAAACTATAGCTTGCGATGAATGGTTTATGTGGGGTGGTGATAACCGTTACTTAACTAGTTGCTAATGTCGTCTATTACGTGTTCATTGGTATCAGGGATCTGAAGTTACAGTCTTTGTCATTGCTGGGTGTTGGGAATGCTCTGATACGGGAACTTGGGACTTCTACATTGCTAAAGAATGCTACGCACGGAGCATTTCCATTACCAAGGATAGCAGTTACGAGGACCTCATCTTGATGGTGCGTAAGGAGTTTGAACTTGATGGGATGAACTTTACGCCTAAACTAAGCTACTGGTTTCCTTCACAACTATCAGTGTTCTCAGTAAATTCACGACCTCCAGTGGTGTTAACAAGCAGTGTCAGCGTTCGTAACTTCTTGGAAGTCAAGAGAACAGCTGCCCATTTAAATATGTTATTGTCTCTTGATCATGAAAGCAGTGCTGCTGAAGGCACGGCCATCCGAAGACATTGTGGAATAGTCAACAGGGGAATTGTCAACCCAAACGTCCTGACGACAAGGACACCCTAGACGTATAAGTTCTGAAAATCTAGTAGCGGGAACTAAACCCTACAGAGTATGGCCAAGTAAACAAAGGGAATTTTCAACCCAAACGTCCTGACGACAAGGACACCCTAGACGTATAAGTTCTGAAAATATAGTAGCGGGAACTAAACCCTACAGAGCATGGCCAAGTAAACAAAGGGAATTGTCAACCCAAATGTCCTGACGACAGAGACACCCTAGACGTATGCGTTCTGAAAATATAATAACGGGTTCTAAACCCTACAGAGCATGGCCGACTAAACAAGGAACATTGTGAACCCAAACGTAATGACGGCTTACACATCCTAGATTTATGAGTTGTTGAAACCATTATTTGAAGCTAAACCCTAGGAAGTACCGCCAAATAAAGTTCTGTCAATGACAACCCAATCGGAATGGTGTTAAGATATACAAACTTGGAGCAGGAGATCCATGGTCTGCCATCCTCGCTAAAGACGATTTGGCTGAAAGGTAACCTACAAATCAAAACAGCATACCCGTTAATATGTAGATAGCAGTGATATATAATTTAATCAGTGAGCTGGGTAAATCCACTTCTTCACTTACAAATCCAGAGACTTCTATCAAATCCGGCGATGCTATATGGCTTCCGATTGGCAGTATTCGGAAGTAAAAGTAGAAGAGAAAAACGTAACTGCAGAGCAAGGCCGAGACTAGCAACAGTGGAATTTATTTTAAAGACGACAAAGGGATGGCGACTACAATTGCCCCTTATTTCCACGGGCACGGGCAGGTCGGATAAATAAGTTATTCACGAATTATTTATTTATGTAGCATTAGAAATCGAATCTCAGCAGACGGGGGTACGACGGTAATCCTTAGTTCCAAAAAAATGGTATTTCTACAAACTATGCAAGAAGTGGCAGCCTTTACAAAGACCATCAGAGAAAGTGGTTTTCTCCTAATTGATTCTATATATATATATTAACATTTTTAAAGTACATTTTGTGTTATGCCATTTTATTTTTTACTTATTTAAATTTTTATTTACAACATTAACCCCTCAAAAATTTCCAAAAATAGTATCACGACAGATTTTGCTTCCTAAATCTATATTATCATTTTTGAAGTACACATTTAGTGTTTTACCCTTGAAGTTATATGTATTTAAAAACTTATTTACAAATTTAATCCCTAAAAACTTTCCAAAAGTAACATCATTTCAGATTTTGTTTCCTAAATATTTTACATTTCATTCAAACCAAAAATAAAAACAGCAATCAATATTATATAGAGACATAAACTATGATATATTTTTCATTTTATTTTCCAAACCTGTGAGTTTTGATTCTTAACGTAAGAAGAACTTCGATTCCTAATTATTCAAATATTATAATTAATATATATATATATATATATAAATTTAATAAAATTTAAAATGTTATGAATATGTAATAATAAAAATTTTTAAAATACTATATAATGTGATTATAAAAAGAACATGTTGGAATTAATAAAATATTATTAAATATGTGTTAACATGGGTTAAATCCTCATTTTATTATTTACCAACACTATAAATATTATAATATCTGACATATAAAATCAATTTGTTTTACCAAGATTGTGTAAAATAATTAATTCATTAGGAAAAATATGACTTAATCACATCATATAAATGACTTATTATGTATTTAGTTCCCTTATTTTTTGTTCTAATAATTAAAAATTAAAATAGAATCTAAAACACTAAACAAAATAAACTAAAATATAATAAATAAATGATCATATAGTATATTACAGGTTAAAAAATTAATATAAACATTTAGTCTCACAAGCGGCCGAAAAATTAGGTTATTTTCTATTTATAAAACATCTAATATTTAACAAACAAATAGAATATAAAATATAAATAATAATAAAACTATATGCAAGCGGTATACCGCGGGTTAAAATCTAGTACTCCCTCCGTTTCAAAATATAAGATGTTTTAACCAAAGCACGCAGATTAATAAGTTTTTACATTTACCAAGTTCAACCAATCAGAAACAATACTGCATAATATAAAATACTAAATTAATCTAAAAGTTGCATAGGAACTTGAAAACATCCTATATTATGAAACAAAAAACTTCTCTAAAACATCTTATATTTTGAAATGGAGGGAGTATAAGATATTAAAAAAAACCTGTTGTTACAAAGAGAAGAAAATCTCATAGTATACCAAACGCACAATATAACAAAAACACTAACTTTTTTTTTTCTCGAACAAACTAACAAAAACACTAACTAAAATACAAAAAAAACAACAAAGCAAACACCACACCAGACACGCAATGTAACTATAAAATCAAATAAGCTCTGGCAATTAAATTTTCATGTACTATGTACTATGTAAAATATATACTTACATCTTCATGTGATTATTGTTATTTTCTTAGGCAAAGGGCAATTTCCCGGTTTTTTTTTTTCTTCCTATATTTATTCAAACAAACAACTGAAGAAGAAGAAAAAAAGGCACAACATCACACAACTTTATTCCTTACTGATGATGACAATAATAATAAATAAAAAAAGACTTTGTTCCTCACCAAGTAAAATATATACATCTTTAAACTCTAAATCATCGAAATAAAAGAGCTCAATCTCGAGGTTTTTCATAAACTCAGCAATACGAAGTCAACTCCAGCGTTTAGCGTCCGCGTTTAGGACAACCAAATTAAACAGCAGATCGGAGAAAAAGGCATGTGGAAAATACAAATTTGTATAATCACCGGTTACGTTTTGAGCAATTATGATGAGCTTTGCAATTCACATCATCGGAATCAATATCCGAAAACGACGAATAATCAGCTGCCAAAACCCTCCTGCTAAAGCTTCTACCGCAGCCGCTGCAACCGCTTAATTTGCGTTTGGCGTTTAGGATGGCTCTCCATCCAATCGTACATGGCTGTTTGATGCAGCACCAAAGAACGCAAAGAGGACAATAAACACATAAGCAACAAACATTAAACGCCACCTCCGACGAAGCCGTGACAGCTACGTTTGCGTTTGCGGTTTGGGATCTTTTTGAAGACAAAACAGAGATTTGTTTTCTTGCTCGGTCTTCTTCTTCCATTCTTCTAAGGAAGAGAGATCGTGTTCTTGAAGAAAAAAGATGAATGATTTTTAAAGAAGACGATTTAATAGTTTTATATTTATCTACAAATATAATATATACTTCTGTCGCTTTACAAACTATATATTATTTTGTTTTGATAAATACAAAACTATATAAAATTGTAGATGGTTTTACGTGGAAACGCTGCCGACTTAGCTGACATAAAACAATTAGGTATCTTATAAATCTCCACTTAAGACCTGTCGCTATTATCCCAATATTGATATATATCTTTATGAATCTTTCAAAGCCACATGAATTTCAAAAATAATTTACATAAATAAAAATTCGAATCTACAAAACCGTGGCCACAAAGAATACTTCACTTTTAAGTTTAAACAAACAAAGAAAAAACAGGAAACTTAATTAGAGCACTTTTACTGATAAAAGTGAAAAACAACGTGCAATGATACATATCTAACTTTTTTCTGTAGTATTTATATATTGAGTTGGTTACTACTTACTAGAAATGGAAATATATGCTTCTGCAACACCTTCTACCAGAGACAAGAATTTTATGACAATTTGGGAAACTCAATTGGCATGTTTAATTGATGTTAAAAAAAAAAATGCAATATATGTTTAACACTTATACGTTACAGGGTACAGAACTATTGGACACAAACTTGGACTTTTGTTGTTGTTAAAATAATAGAAGTCCAAATCGAATATTTTTTTTAAGCAAAAAACAATAATATTATGTGAATAAGGAACCGAGTGTCACGTTTTGACAAAGTTAAGATAGAGTATGATAATAATAATAATAAGCTAAGATATGATAACATAATTAATCCTAGTTAAACCTCTGAATAACCAAAGAGACATGTAGATTCTTATACCGAACCATTATTGGATAGTCAAAAAGACACGCCCATTCGTGGACAGAGATACTGAGAGAGATAGATGGTACAAACCAAAAATAAGGTTGTACTTATAATCGTTCATGTAATCTTGGGACCTAATTAATCTTGGCATCTATAAGTGCATAAACTCGTAGAATCACCTTGCAATTCCTTAAAATTTTCAATGGATATGTCGCCATCATGTTGTCAAACTCTAGAGAAAAAAATGTTGGAAATTGACTATATAAACTCCAAAAAAAAAAGGGTTGGACATAGACATGAGAAAATGATTATAAAATGTGTGGTATGCTAAAAATCAAAAGAGCAATAAATCATAAATAATTATTCAGAAGTATTAGCGCGTGATGAGTAGAAGTATTTTGTATAATCGTTAATGTTTTCGATGTGATTGGAGCTTGATATTGCATGAGTTGAAATTTGTTAGCTCGCTAGCTAGTCTTATTTGAGTCTTTTTGCCATGTGTTGGTTACAGAGGATGGATTGTGAATGGTTGACGCATGACTCATAGGGACAAAAACTGGTCAGATACTATGACCAAGGGGTGTTAGTGTTACCAATCAAATTTTATTGAAAATTTTAGTCAAGGTACTGGCATCACGATCGTGACAAACATGACAACTACAGCCTACGGGCTAAGTCCGATCCGGAAGATCAGTTTTGTAGAATATATATTCCTCGACTACTCCAAGCAATGCCCGAATAAAAAGCCCAAGAGTGAAGATATTCAAAATTGATGATAAGACAAATCTTATATTATTATGATAATATAAGAAGGTTTTTCTCAACTTTTGCTAAGGAGATGACACTTGGATTACTATATTTTTGACACATGTATTTTTTTTACTAGATCTAATTAACTATACTTTAGACCTAACTAACTACACAGGTCCATAAAACCAAAAAAAAAAAAACATCTACATTTCCTTCAGAAACATATGCAGCCCCCAAGAATCTAAAGCTATCTTATATTAGTCTGTGGTTGGTTTTATCTCGGAACTATACCAACATTAAATTAAATTTATAGGTTTGAATTCTTGGGTTTAATTTTTGTGTTTGAATCTTATATAATTTTCACGGGCACAAACGGAATCAAATTTAAGTAAGATGGTGGATATGTATTATTTAAGTAACTTAGTTTTTTTTTTAAAATTGTACAAATAAAATTAAAATTTTGAGCTTACTTTCTGGAAAATTACGTAAGATTGTTAGATGGTTTTGATCTAATTCTATAATTATTTTATTCGATTCACACTTATTGTTTCAAACTTCATGGTATTTTTGAATTATATAAAATTTATAAGTTTTCATATTAGGAATTTCAGAATAAATTATGAACATAATCAATTATGTTTTGATTTAAAATAATACCGTCATTTTATGCATTATCTTATACCCACTATTCTCCTTAATTTTATTTGTGTTTATATTACTTCTCATTTTCAACTTATTATTATGAAACTCTTGCAAATTTATGATCATTAATATTTGATTTCAATCCTTTCTCCTTCTTAAAGGCTCAAACATTCTATAAAGTTTAGTTTTCTAAAAACAACCTATTACCATACAAAGTTACAAACATATCCTCTTTCAGACTATTGTGAAAACTAAAACATTTAGGAGGGTGTATTCAATTTGACATTTTAAGTGATTTGTGTAAAATTTACAAATTCTATGTTATTCAATTATTGATTTTAAAAAGTCTATTAAAATCCACTGTTATTGAACTGATGATTTATAAATCTACTTTAAAATCCACTGTTATTCAAAACAGTTTATGGATTTGGATTTTAATAAGTTTTAGGAATTCTGGAGGATTTGAGGGGATTTATTTAGTTAAAAATACAGAAATCCAAATCTCATGGTTTTTGGTGGGATTTGAAAGAATTTCACCATAAATTATATCAACTTCCCTACAATCTATCAAAATTCAAAAAATTTTAAATCCCATAAAATCTTCCAAAATCATGGTTTCAATACACCCCTCTTACTTTCTATTATATCCCCGATTCAATCTCCAACGAACAACAAAACACCGGTAACAATAGTATCGTTGTTCGGATCATCTCTTTTCGGGAAGTTCCTAACTTTAGAAGAAATATTATCTTACTAAGTCTTGAATATTTTTTCCAAAAATGTAAATTATTTTTACCATTTTTCATCTTTCGATGATTTATGCAATCATTTTAAAATATTTATAAAAGAAAATAAATAATTTTATGTGCATTTGATTTTATTTAATATATAATGATGTTGGGCGTTAGATTCTTAGAGTAAGAGTTGAAAGAAACCTAACTATATTATATCATCTAATAATTAAATAAAAATTTTCTTTTGGAAATCTCCAAAAGATTGTCATTTAATGCTCTCTTCTTTCACAAGTGTCATTTTGTTTCTTTAAATTTTTAGTGTAACAAATTGATTTAATTGAATTTACATAATAAAATTTTTGCTTAACAAATAATTTGATGATTAAATAGTTTAAGGATATAAAATTATAATATATATATATATATATATATATATATATATTTGGGTTGTATAGGATAATGTCGAGTAATAACTGGCTGTTTTATTTCCACGCTTTAATATAAATAATTCACATGATCTTGATATTACATTATTTTATTTTATTTTCAATCCACTTAATAAACTAAAGTATATTTTAATATATAATATCTAAATAACAAAATAAGAATAGAATATATTTTTTTGATAAAGAGATAACTGTATATATTTCTGTTTAAAGAGAGAAGTGAATATGTATTAAAATTCATGATTTGATTAGCTAAGATGCCTGTTCATAGATCTATATTTATAACATATAACTCTTGAATATATATTTAAAACAATAGATAATTTTAGTTATTAATTCACAATAATGTATTTTTATAAACCTGACACATTTTTTATTAACTTCTCTATTCTATCTCATCAATCCCATATGTTGTACTAATTAACTCTCATTTTTGTAACTTTCATAATATTTATAGTAATGCAATGAATGATTAATAATAGTATTTAGAAATATTACATATTTATATGAAAATATATTAATATGAAATGATTGCATATCTATAACTCTCACAAAGTTTATGTGACTCCTATAACAATGAAATACTCCCTCTGTTTTAATTTAGTTCTCGTTTTAGGTTTTCAATGAAAATGTTTGGTGAATATTCCAGTTTTCTCCCTGCTGTTTTAAAATTTTGACCAATGAAATATTTATAAAATACATTAATAAAATATAAAACAGACGATTTAATAGTTTTTTTAAAAATTTGTGTGAGAAAACCTTAAACGACAGGTAAAAAAGAGAAAGTATAAATTACATTTACCTAATTGATATAAAGATTAGTGCATTTATTATCCAAATAAATAATAAATTTTCCATATGCTCTTAACTATAATTTCTCTTATAAATAGAAAGATACACATTTTACTAACTCTCATATCTCAAATCTTACATAATATTTAAATTTAATTAATATTGTCTTAACTAACATTCTCCAAAATTACAAAAAGAACGACATAACTACATGTATTGGCTTTCTTTTGTCTGGCTTAGAGCGGCCTATCAAGGGCCTAAGAGCAATGCCCTATTTGTTATCACCATGTAAAACTAGAGGCTTTATGCTGGGGTATGGAAAGTGCTCTCTCTCTGGTATATGATATGGTTCATTTTGAGACAGATTGTCAAGAGATTTTAAGTGTCATAGATGAGTTAAAAGACTGCCCAGCGTTTGCTTCAGAATTAGATTCTTTTCAATCTTATCAAAGGAGGTTTTCTATTGGATGTATACCTAGATTGAACAAAGTCCATGTCGACCATCTTGCAAAAGCGGCTCGAGTACGAGGATTTTTCTTTTCCTATATAAGTCCGCAGGTTCTGGAATGGTTAGCTCACGAGACTATCCTATTTGAACCGGCTTAATAAGATATGGTGTTTTTGAGATAAAAAAAAGATGTTGAAGATAAAAAAAAATAACAAACAAATATCCAGAAACAATATAAACTAAATCCGTGCGTAGCATGAAGTGACTACTAGTATATTAATATGTTCATTAACTGAACTATATATTAGTCTTATAAATTCTTATAGAATTAAGGAGAACAACAAGTTTCCCAACATAAATTAAGAGCTACAACTATATATATAGAGAAACTCATATTCACGTAACTTATGTTAGAAATGTAGAGGGTATGATTGGTTACGGCTGTAGCTTTAGATTTTTGACTGTAGAAATGAAGCTGTAAATTTTTGTACATATTATAAAATGTATATGTAATTAATCAAAAAGAATATAGTGAAATGCAAAGAGTGGTGGGAGATGTTTGTAGTGCATCCTTTTCAAATGATTAAATGAAGAGAGAGATAATATCTTTGAATGATTCAAAGCCTACCACACATTTGTACAACCACATTTTTCCACACATTTCAATCATTTATTCAATATATACTCGAAACGTGTCACAAGACAAATATAAATAGTATATATCTTGAAAATGGTAAAGTTCTCTCTCTTTTTGTCCTTTTTTTTCGTGTGCATGTGCAGCAAGTTGTGCGTTGTAATATCATTTGAAAAAATCAGTTACGATGATACGCTTACACACTCCTATATCACATGAGAATTGAGACATGATATTAAAATCCCAAAGTCGAGCTGTTATGATTCTTGACAGAAGATGAAGAAGAGGGTGTTATGATTCGCTTTGACTTGTTCCTCATCTAGCTATGGTATCGCTTTCCCTTGTAATATGACATATATCGTTTCAACATGTACTAATTAATCAATCACGTGTTGGGGTTTCGTTTGAGATTCATATTCAGTTCAACTTTTTCTCCTCCAATCAAAGTCTAGATGTACAAAAAGCTGCTTCTTAATATGTAATTCCGATCCATTATTTTCATGGTAGGAAGCCACTACTTAAATCTTTGTCTTCATGCTCAGTTAACTACTAGTCCTACACTATTTTTATGTACCCACAAACTATGTATTTGTCCAATGATTCAGAGAACCATATATACAAATTAACTCTATGTGTTAGTTTTGTGGTATATGTTCTTAATCGAGGTTAGAAATCAGTTATTGTTATGTGCGTATACATTTAACAAATATACTCTTTGGATTAATCAATATTGTAAGTCTGGTATAATTATATGTTATATATATGGACTAGTATAGGTTTTGCCGTTTTGGTATGAGACATCCAAATTTAAGTGTTCTTAAAAAGTGACTAGTATAGGTTTTGGTAAGATTATATTAACTGATGTACCGAAAAACTTCGTAATGACTCAATGTGATTAGAAAGCTTGTACAAGAATTTAAATACATCATAAAAACTTTTTAATATTATATATATGGTTCATGTTTCTTAAGGTTTGTTGGTTAAGTAACATTATTAATATGGTACATACGCATCCAAAAAATAATAATATGGTACATACATTGGTACCTCTCGATGTGTGTTTGTGTGAAGGACGGTACTTAAAAGAAATAGTCAATGACTTGGTATGTCGTTCCTTTATTGGTTATCTATTTCATTCCTTTTAATAAGAAACGTGGTCTCAATTTTTTTCCTATATATACACACCATTCTCTGTTACACTTTTTAGGTTTCTACTCTACACCAGCCTCTGTATATATATACACTCTCTTTTCTCACACACATATATAATGGTCTCCCATCATATCTATAGTCTATAGATACTTATATATGCCTAGTCCATGTTGTTGTTTATAAAGTATATATAGTGGATGATATAAAAAAAAAAAAAACAAGAATATCAGACTCCTCGACTAAAACCTATTTTTTCTCTCTCGACTAAAACCTAAAACCAGCCGCCGTCCATCCAGATCTGTTTTCCGCTTGCCCTCTCCGGTGACCGGCGCTCCTCGTCGCAGCCGTGAGAGGGTACCCAGTAGTTCCCTTTTCGTTTAGTTGTTGTTTCTTTCGATTCGTCTTACCTCTGGTGGTTAAGTAGAGAGGAGTTGTCAGGTTGACGGTGGTTCATCTCGGCGAGCTTTAGAGGCATGGCAGGTGGTCAGCTTCTCCAGAGAGAGTTGTCGTTCTGGGCTTCCGAGATCTGTAGATCTAATGGTTGCTCTGTCTTAGAAAAGGATTTGCGAATCGGTGACCTTTTGTCTCGCTCCAGCTCCTTGGTCCGGTAAACCAACTATCCAACCCTTCCTCTTTGCTGTTTTG